>NC_084753.1:9080472-9127972 GCF_033978785.1 Entelurus aequoreus
CTAAACTTTTTTTAATCTCAATTGCAATTAGACATGTTTTTATTCATCTTATTTTTTTATTATCCAATTATTTCTATTTTTTTATTATCTCAATTGCAATTAGTCAGACCAGGAGCTCCCATCAAGATCTTTGATTAGTGTTTTGTAACATGTATTTTAATACAGCACAGTGCTCCTGTCACATAAGGATCTTTGATTTTTCCACATTTAAGTGCTCCCGTCAAGCACGATCTTTGATTTGTGTTTTGTAACATGTATTTAAAAACAGCAGAGTGCTCCTGTCACATAAAGGATCTTTGATTTTTACACATTTAAGAGCTCCCGTCAAGCACGATCTTTGATTTGTGTTTTGTAACATGTATTTTAATACAGCAGAGTGCTCCTGTCACATAAAGGATCTTTGATTTTTACACATTTAAGAGCTCCCGTCAAGCACGATCTTTGATTTGTGTTTTGTAACATGTACTTTAATACAGCAGAGTGCTCCTGTCACATAAAGGATCTTTGATTTTTACACATTTAAGAGCTCCCGTCAAGCACGATCTTTGATTTGTGTTTTGTATATTTTAATACAGCACAGTGCTCCTGTCACATAAGGATCTTTGATTTTTCCACATTTAAGTGCTCCCGTCAAGCACGATCTTTGATTTGTGTTTTGTAACATGTATTTAAAAACAGCAGAGTGCTCCTGTCACATAAAGGATCTTTGATTTTTACACATTTAAGAGCTCCCGTCAAGCACGATCTTTGATTTGTGTTTTGTAACATGTATTTTAATACAGCAGAGTGCTCCTGTCACATAAAGGATCTTTGATTTTTACACATTTAAGAGCTCCCGTCAAGCACGATCTTTGATTTGTGTTTTGTAACATGTATTTTAATACAGCAGAGTGCTCCTGTCACATAAAGGATCTTTGATTTTTACACATTTAAGAGCTCCCGTCAAGCACGATCTTTGATTTGTGTTTTGTATATTTTAATACAGCAGAGTGCTCCTGTCACATAAAGGATCTTTGATTTGTGTTTTGTAACATGTGCTCCTGTCACATAAAGGATCTTTGATTTTTCCACATTTAAGTGCTCCCGTCAAGCACGATCTTTGATTTGTGTTTTGTAACATGTATTTTAATACAGCAGAGTGCTCCTGTCACTTAAAGGATCTTTGATTTTTCCACATTTAAGTGCTCCCGTCAAGCACGATCTTTGATTTGTGTTTTGTATATTTTAATACAGCAGAGTGCTCCTGTCACATAAGGATCTTTGATTTTTACACATTTAAGTGCTCCCGTCAAGCACGATCTTTGATTTGTGTTTTGTAACATGTATTTAAAAACAACAGAGTGCTCCTGTCACATAAAGGATCTTTGATTTTTCCACATTTAAGTGCTCCCGTCAAGCACGATCTTTGATTTGTTTTGTAACATGTATTTTAATACAGCAGAGTGCTCCTGTCACATAAAGGATCTTTGATTTTTCCACATTTAAGAGCTCCCGTCAAGCACGATCTTTGATTTGTGTTTTGTAACATGTATTTTAATACAGCAGAGTGCTCCTGTCACATAAAGGATCTTTGATTTTTACACATTTAAGAGCTCCCGTCAAGCACGATCTTTGATTTGTGTTTTGTATATTTTAATACAGCAGAGTGCTCCTGTCACATAAAGGATCTTTGATTTGTGTTTTGTAACATGTGCTCCTGTCACATAAAGGATCTTTGATTTTTCCACATTTAAGTGCTCCCGTCAAGCACGATCTTTGATTTGTGTTTTGTAACATGTATTTTAATACAGCAGAGTGCTCCTGTCACATAAAGGATCTTTGATTTGTGTTTTGTAACATGTGCTCCTGTCACATAAAGGATCTTTGATTTTTCCACATTTAAGAGCTCCCGTCAAGCACGATCTTTGATTTGTGTTTTGTATATTTTAATACAGCAGAGTGCTCCTGTCACATAAAGGATCTTTGATTTGTGTTTTGTAACATGTGCTCCTGTCACATAAAGGATCTTTGATTTGTGTTTTGTATACAGCAGAGTGCTCCTGTCACATAAAGGATCTTTGATTTTTACACATTTAAGTGCTCCCGTCAAGCACGATCTTTGATTTGTGTTTTGTAACATGTATTTTAATACAGCAGAGTGCTCCTGTCACATAAAGGATCTTTGATTTGTGTTTTGTAACATGTGCTCCTGTCACATAAAGGATCTTTGATTTTTCCACATTTAAGTGCTCCCGTCAAGCACGATCTTTGATTTGTGTTTTGTAACATGTATTTTAATACAGCAGAGTGCTCCTGTCACTTAAAGGATCTTTGATTTTTCCACATTTAAGTGCTCCCGTCAAGCACGATCTTTGATTTGTGTTTTGTATATTTTAATACAGCAGAGTGCTCCTGTCACATAAGGATCTTTGATTTTTCCACATTTAAGTGCTCCCGTCAAGCACGATCTTTGATTTGTGTTTTGTAACATGTATTTAAAAACAACAGAGTGCTCCTGTCACATAAAGGATCTTTGATTTTTCCACATTTAAGTGCTCCCGTCAAGCACGATCTTTGATTTGTTTTGTAACATGTATTTTAATACAGCAGAGTGCTCCTGTCACATAAAGGATCTTTGATTTTTCCACATTTAAGTGCTCCCGTCAAGCACGATCTTTGATTTGTGTTTTGTATATTTTAATACAGCAGAGTGCTCCTGTCAAAGAAAGGATCTTTGATTTGTGTTTTGTAACATGTGCTCCTGTCACATAAAGGATCTTTGATTTTTCCACATTTAAGTGCTCCCGTCAAGCACGATCTTTGATTTGTGTTTTGTATATTTTAATACAGCAGAGTGCTCCTGTCACATAAAGGATCTTTGATTTGTGTTTTGTAACATGTGCTCCTGTCACATAAAGGATCTTTGATTTTTCCACATTTAAGTGCTCCCGTCAAGCACGATCTTTGATTTGTGTTTTGTAACATGTATTTTAATACAGCAGAGTGCTCCTGTCACATAAAGGATCTTTGATTTTTCCACATTTAAGAGCTCCCGTCAAGCACGATCTTTGATTTGTGTTTTGTATATTTTAATACAGCAGAGTGCTCCTGTCACATAAAGGATCTTTGATTTGTATTTTGTAACATGTGCTCCTGTCACATAAAGGATCTTTGATTTTTCCACATTTAAGTGCTCCCGTCAAGCACGATCTTTGATGTGTGTTTTGTAACATGTATTTTAATACAGCAGAGTGCTCCTGTCACTTAAAGGATCTTTGATTTTTCCACATTTAAGTGCTCCCGTCAAGCACGATCTTTGATTTGTGTTTTGTATATTTTAATACAGCAGTGCTCCTGTCACATAAAGGATCTTTGATTTGTGTTTTGTAACATGTGCTCCTGTCACATAAAGGATCTTTGATTTTTCCACATTTAAGTGCTCCCGTCAAACACGATCTTTGATTTGTGTTTTGTAACATGTATTTAAAAACAGCAGAGTGCTCCTGTCACATAAAGGATCTTTGATTTGTGTTTTGTAACATGTATTTTAATACAGCAGAGTGCTCCTGTCACATAAGGATCTTTGATTTTTACACATTTAAGTGCTCCCGTCAAGCACGATCTTTGATTTGTGTTTTGTAACATGTATTTAAAAACAGCAGAGTGCTCCTGTCACATAAAGGATCTTTGATTTTTCCACATTTAAGGGCTCCCGTCAAGCACGATCTTTGATTTGTGTTTTGTATATTTTAATACAGCAGAGTGCTCCTGTCACATAAAGGATCTTTGATTTGTGTTTTGTAACATGTGCTCCTGTCACATAAAGGATCTTTGATTTTTCCACATTTAAGTGCTCCCGTCAAGCACGATCTTTGATTTGTGTTTTGTAACATGTATTAAAAACAGCAGAGTGCTCCTGTCACATAAAGGATCTTTGATTTTTCCACATTTAAGAGCTCCCGTCAAGCACGATCTTTGATTTGTGTTTTGTATATTTTAATACAGCAGAGTGCTCCTGTCACATAAAGGATCTTTGATTTGTGTTTTGTAACATGTGCTCCTGTCACATAAAGGATCTTTGATTTTTCCACATTTAAGTGCTCCCGTCAAGCACGATCTTTGATTTGTGTTTTGTATATTTTAATACAGCAGAGTGCTCCTGTCACATAAAGGATCTTTGATTTGTGTTTTGTAACATGTGCTCCTGTCACATAAAGGATCTTTGATTTTTCCACATTTAAGAGCTCCCGTCAAGCACGAGCTTTGATTTGTGTTTTGTATATTTTAATACAGCAGAGTGCTCCTGTCACATAAAGGATCTTTGATTTGTGTTTTGTAGCATGTATTTAAAAACAGCAGAGTGCTCCTGTCAAAGAAAGGATCTTTGATTTTTCCACATTTAAGAGCTCCCGTCAAGCACGATCTTTGATTTGTGTTTTGTAACATGTATTTAAAAACAGCAGAGTGCTCCTGTCACATAAAGGATCTTTGATTTTTCCACATTTAAGAGCTCCCGTCAAGCACGATCTTTGATTTGTGTTTTGTATATTTTAATACAGCAGAGTGCTCCTGTCACATAAAGGATCTTTGATTTGTGTTTTGTAACATGTGCTCCTGTCACATAAAGGATCTTTGATTTTTCCACATTTAAGTGCTCCCGTCAAGCACGATCTTTAATTTGTGTTTTGTATATTTTAATACAGCAGAGTGCTCCTGTCACATAAAGGATCTTTGATTTGTGTTTTGTAACATGTGCTCCTGTCACATAAAGGATCTTTGATTTTTCCACATTTAAGAGCTCCCGTCAAGCACGAGCTTTGATTTGTGTTTTGTATATTTTAATACAGCAGAGTGCTCCTGTCACATAAAGGATCTTTGATTTGTGTTTTGTAGCATGTATTTAAAAACAGCAGAGTGCTCCTGTCAAAGAAAGGATCTTTGATTTTTCCACATTTAAGTGCTCCCGGCAAGCACAATCTTTGATTTGTGTTTTGTAACATGTATTTAAAAACAGCAGAGTGCTCCTGTCACATAAAGGATCTTTGATTTTTCCACATTTAAGTGCTCCCGTCAAGCATGATCTTTGATTTGTGTTTTGTAACATGTATTTAAAAACAGCAGAGTGCTCCTGTCACATAAAGGATCTTTGATTTGTGTTTTGTAACATGTATTTAAAAACAGCAGAGTGCTCCAGTCAAAGAAAGGATCTTTGATTTTTCCACATTTAAGTGCTCCTGTCAAGCACAATCTTTGATTTGTGTTTTGTAACATGTATTTTAAAACAGCAGAGTGCTCCTGTCAAACAAGATATTTGACCTGCACAGATCAAAGATCCTTTATGTGACAGGAGCACTCTGCTGTTTTTAAATACATGTTACAAAACACAAATCAAAGATCGTGCTTGACGGGAGCACTTAAATGTGGAAAAATCAAAGATCCTTTATGTGACAGGAGCACATGTTACAAAACACAAATCAAAGATCCTTTATGTGACAAGAGCACTCTGCTGTTTTAAAATACATGTTACAAAACACAAATCAAAGATCCTTTCTTTGACAGGAGCACATGTTACAAAACACAAATCAAAGATCCTTTATGTGACAGGAGCACTCTGCTGTTTTTAAATACATGCTACAAAACACAAATCAAAGATCGTGCTTGACGGGAGCACTTAAATGTGGAAAAATCAAAGATCCTTTATGTGACAGGAGCACATGTTACAAAACACAAATCAAAGATCCTTTATGTGACAGGAGCACTCTGCTGTATTAAAATATACAAAACACAAATCAAAGATCGTGCTTGACGGGAGCACTTAAATGTGGAAAAATCAAAGATCCTTTATGTGACAGGAGCACTCTGCTGTTTTAAAATACATTTTACAAAACACAAATCAAAGATCGTGCTTGACGGGAGCTCTTAAATGTGGAAAAATCAAAGATCCTTTATGTGACAGGAGCACATGTTACAAAACACAAATCAAAGATCCTTTCTTTGACAGGAGCACTCTGCTTTATTAAAATACATGTTACAAAACACAAATCAAAGATCGTGCTTGACGGGAGCACTTAAATGTGGAAAAATCAAAGATCCTTTATGTGACAGGAGCACATGTTACAAAACACAAATCAAAGATCCTTTATGTGACAGGAGCACTCTGCTGTATTAAAATATACAAAACACAAATCAAAGCTCGTGCTTGACGGGAGCTCTTGAATGTGGAAAAATCAAAGATCCTTTATGTGACAGGAGCACATGTTACAAAACACAAATCAAAGATCCTTTATGTGACAGGAGCACTCTGCTGTATTAAAATATACAAAACACAAATCAAAGCTCGTGCTTGACGGGAGCACTTAAATGTGGAAAAATCAAAGATCCTTTATGTGACAGGAGCACTCTGCTGTTTTTAAATACATGTTACAAAACACAAATCAAAGATCGTGCTTGACGGGAGCACTTAAATGTGGAAAAATCAAAGATCCTTTATGTGACAGGAGCACATGTTACAAAACACAAATCAAAGATCCTTTATGTGACAGGAGCACTCTGCTGTATTAAAATATACAAAACACAAATCAAAGATCGTGCTTGACGGGAGCTCTTAAATGTGGAAAAATCAAAGATCCATTATGTGACAGGAGCACATGTTACAAAACACAAATCAAAGATCCTTTATGTGACAGGAGCACTCTGCTGTATTAAAATATACAAAACACAAATCAAAGATCGTGCTTGACGGGAGCACTTAAATGTGGAAAAATCAAAGATCCTTTATGTGACAGGAGCACTCTGCTGTTTTAAAATACATTTTACAAAACACAAATCAAAGATCGTGCTTGACGGGAGCTCTTAAATGTGGAAAAATCAAAGATCCTTTATGTGACAGGAGCACTCTGCTGTATTAAAATATACAAAACACAAATCAAAGATCGTGCTTGACGGGAGCACTTAAATGTGGAAAAATCAAAGATCCTTTATGTGACAGGAGCACTCTGCTGTTTTAAAATACATTTTACAAAACACAAATCAAAGATCGTGCTTGACGGGAGCTCTTAAATGTGGAAAACTCAAAGATCCTTTATGTGACAGGAGCACATGTTACAAAACACAAATCAAAGATCCTTTCTTTGACAGGAGCACTCTGCTTTATTAAAATACATGTTACAAAACACAAATCAAAGATCGTGCTTGACGGGAGCACTTAAATGTGGAAAAATCAAAGATCCTTTATGTGACAGGAGCACATGTTACAAAACACAAATCAAAGATCCTTTATGTGACAGGAGCACTCTGCTGTATTAAAATATACAAAACACAAATCAAAGCTCGTGCTTGACCGGAGCTCTTAAATGTGGAAAAATCAAAGATCCTTTATGTGACAGGAGCACTCTGCTGTTTTTAAATACATGTTACAAAACACAAATCAAAGATCGTGCTTGACGGGAGCACTTAAATGTGGAAAAATCAAAGATCCTTTATGTGACAGGAGCACATGTTACAAAACACAAATCAAAGATCCTTTATGTGACAGGAGCACTCTGCTGTATTAAAATATACAAAACACAAATCAAAGCTCGTGCTTGACCGGAGCTCTTAAATGTGGAAAAATCAAAGATCCTTTATGTGACAGGAGCACTCTGCTGTTTTTAAATACATGTTACAAAACACAAATCAAAGATCGTGCTTGACGGGAGCACTTAAATGTGGAAAAATCAAAGATCCTTTATGTGACAGGAGCACATGTTACAAAACACAAATCAAAGATCCTTTCTTTGACAGGAGCACTCTGCTGTATTAAAATATACAAAACACAAATCAAAGATCGTGCTTGACGGGAGCACTTAAATGTGGAAAAATCAAAGATCCTTTATGTGACAGGAGCACTCTGCTGTTTTAAAATACATTTTACAAAACACAAATCAAAGATCGTGCTTGACGGGAGCTCTTAAATGTGGAAAAATCAAAGATCCTTTATGTGACAGGAGCACTCTGCTGTATTAAAATATACAAAACACAAATCAAAGATCGTGCTTGACGGGAGCACTTAAATGTGGAAAAATCAAAGATCCTTTATGTGACAGGAGCACATGTTACAAAACACAAATCAAAGATCCTTTATGTGACAGGAGCACTCTGCTGTTTTAAAATACATGTTACAAAACACAAATCAAAGATCGTGCTTGACGGGAGCTCTTAAATGTGGAAAAATCAAAGATCCTTTATGTGACAGGAGCACATGTTACAAAACACAAATCAAAGATCCTTTCTTTGACAGGAGCACTCTGCTGTATTAAAATATACAAAACACAAATCAAAGATCGTGCTTGACGGGAGCACTTAAATGTGGAAAAATCAAAGATCCTTTATGTGACAGGAGCACATGTTACAAAACACAAATCAAAGATCCTTTATGTGACAGGAGCACTCTGCTGTATTAAAATATACAAAACACAAATCAAAGATCGTGCTTGACGGGAGCACTTAAATGTGGAAAAATCAAAGATCCTTTATGTGACAGGAGCACTCTGCTGTATTAAAATACATGTTACAAAACACAAATCAAAGATCGTGCTTGACGGGAGCTCTTAAATGTGGAAAAATCAAAGATCCTTTATGTGACAGGAGCACATGTTACAAAACACAAATCAAAGATCCTTTATGTGACAGGAGCACTCTGCTGTATTAAAATATACAAAACACAAATCAAAGATCGTGCTTGACGGGAGCTCTTAAATGTGTAAAAATCAAAGATCCTTTATGTGACAGGAGCACTCTGCTGTTTTTAAATACATGTTACAAAACACAAATCAAAGATCGTGCTTGACGGGAGCACTTAAATGTGGAAAAATCAAAGATCCTTTATGTGACAGGAGCACTCTGCTGCATTAAAATACATGTTACAAAACACAAATCAAAGATCGTGCTTGACGGGAGCTCTTAAATGTGGAAAAATCAAAGATCCTTTATGTGACAGGAGCACATGTTACAAAACACAAATCAAAGATCCTTTATGTGACAGGAGCACTCTGCTGTATTAAAATATACAAAACACAAATCAAAGATCGTGCTAGACGGGAGCTCTTAAATGTGTAAAAATCAAAGATCCTTTATGTGACAGGAGCACTCTGCTGTTTTTAAATACATGTTACAAAACACAAATCAAAGATCGTGCTTGACGGGAGCTCTTAAATGTGGAAAAATCAAAGATCCTTTATGTGACAGGAGCACATGTTACAAAACACAAATCAAAGATCCTTTATGTGACAGGAGCACTCTGCTGTATTAAAATATACAAAACACAAATCAAAGATCGTGCTTGACGGGAGCTCTTAAATGTGGAAAAATCAAAGATCCTTTATGTGACAGGAGCACATGTTACAAAACACAAATCAAAGATCCTTTATGTGACAGGAGCACTCTGCTGTATTAAAATATACAAAACACAAATCAAAGATCGTGCTTGACGGGAGCTCTTAAATGTGGAAAAATCAAAGATCCTTTATGTGACAGGAGCACATGTTACAAAACACAAATCAAAGATCCTTTATGTGACAGGAGCACTCTGCTGTTTTTAAATACATGTTACAAAACACAAATCAAAGATTGTGCTTGACGGGAGCACTTAAATGTGGAAAAATCAAAGATCCTTATGTGACAGGAGCACTGTGCTGTATTAAAATACATGTTACAAAACACTAATCAAAGATCTTGATGGGAGCTCCTGGTCTGACTAATTGCAATTGAGATAATAAAAAAATAGAAATAATTGGATAATAAAAAAATAAGATGAATAAAAACATGTCTAATTGCAATTGAGATTAAAAAAAGTTTAGATAATAAAAAACAACAATTGTATAATTAATGATCATATATATGATCAATACAATTATCTTTGAATTAAATTAAATTATTCCACTAGTTTTATTTCCTCCATTTTTTCCCCAATGATGTTTTTTCTATTTGGTTGATTTATTATCCAATTAGAATTGTTTCATCTTTAATTGCAATTAGTCAGAGCAGGAGAGCTGATTGGTCGACACTCACAATGATTAATTATACATCTTCCTAGTCCCGCCCATCCCAGCCTAGGAATGACTGCTGGTCCACTTAGCAACTTTAGCCTGGGCACACAGGAGGAGCTAACCCCCGAGGTTACCCTGGACTTTTGCTATTATTATTACCCATACTTACCTTTTTAACTAGAAGTTAATGAACCAGCTACCACTTAGCTTTACTCTGTGTGGGTGAGGTGATACACCCCCACATTGTCCCCACTCCTGCATACTTTGGCTTGGCAAGCCCATCCACCTGACCGGGATTTGAACCCAGAACCCTTTGATTGGGAGCTAGCTGTTTAACCATTCAGCTATTCTTGGGCTTCTTTAACTGAGTTTTGGGGCTCCAATGACATTTATAATTGAGAACCTTTAAACTATCTTACAAAAGATTTCTTCCTCTGACTAGATCTTTACTAGCTTCAGAGTGACCTGACTGGGATTTGAACCCAGAACCCTTTGATTGGGAGCCAGCTGCTTTAACCACTCAGCTATCCTTGGTCTTCTTGAGCTGAGATTTCGGGCCCCAATGACATATTTAATTGAGAACCTGTCTTACTAAATCACAATAATAGTGAAACAAACACCAACTCCCTACTGGGATTCGAACCCAGTACCCTTGCTTGGGGCCAACAGAGTTAACCACTCAGCTATCCCAGGTCTTACACAACTACATTCCAGGGCCTAATGACAAATATAATGGAGGACCCGTCTTAGTAAACTACCATGGAGGTGAACCAAAACTCTGGAGCTTTGTTAAGTTACTCATCAAGCAAATAATCAATCATGACATTGCTGGTTTTACTGCTGTTGGCCAGCGCACACACACACACTACTTACAAGCAGACACAGTGTGTAGACAGAAAAGGGAGAATGGACTTGTATACATACATGTATGTATACATATACATATGTATATATATGTGTACATGTATATATACATGTATATATAAACATTTATACATACATGTTTATATACATGTATGTATACGTGTATGAGTTGGTAAATGGTGTTAGATGTAAATATAAACGGAATACAATGATTTGCAAATCCTTTTCAAGCCATATTCAGTTGAATATGCTACAAAGACAACATATTTCATGTTCAAACTCATAAACTTGATTTTTTTTTTGCAAATAATAATAAACTTAGAATGTCATGGCTGCAACACGTGCCAAAGTAGTTGGGAAAGGGCATGTTCACCACTGTGTTACATGGCCTTTCCTTTTAACAACACTCAGCAAAGGTTTGGGAAGTGAGGAGACACATTTTTGAAGTGGAATTCTTTCCCATTCTTGCTTGATGTACAGCTTAAGTTGTTCAACAGTCTCCCTTCTCATATTTTACACGCCACACATTTTCAATGTCTGGACTACAGGCAGGCCAGTCTAGTACCCACTCTCTTTTACTATGAAGCCACGTTGATGTAACACCTGGCTTGGCATTGTCTTGCTGAAATAAGCAGGGGCGTCCATGGTAACGTTGCTTGGATGGCAACATATGTTGCTCCAAAAGCTGTATGTACCTTTCAGCATTAATGCTGCCTTCACAGATGTGTAAGTTACCCATGTCTTGGCCACTAATACACCCCCATACCATCACACATGCTGCCTTTTACACTTTCACCCTAGTCAAGTCAAGTCAAGTCAACTTTATTTATATAGCACATTTTCAACAACTTTTTAGATTGCACCAAAGTGCTTTACAGGTTAAAAAAGCATGGAGCAAACAAAAAAAAACAAAAACAACAAAAAAAAAAAAAACAGACTAGAACATGTCTTGACCACTAATACACCCCCATACCATCACACATGCTGCCTTTTACACTTTCACCCTAGAACATGTCTTGACCACTAATACACCCCCATACCATCACACATGCTGCCTTTTACACTTTCACCCTAGAACAGTCCGGATGGTTCTTTTCTTCTTTGGACGTCCAGTTTCCAAAAACAATTAGAAATGTGGACTCGTCAGACCACAGAACACTTTTCCACTTTGTATCAGTCCATCTTAGATGAGCTCAGGCCCAGCGAAGCCGACGGCGTTTCTGGGTGTTGTTGATAAACGGTTTTCACCTTGCATAGGAGAGTTTTAACTTGCACTTACAGATGTAGCGACCAACTGTAGTTACTGACAGTGGTTTTCGGAAGTGTTCCTGAGCCCATGTGGTGATATCCTTTACACACTGGTGTGGCTTGTTGATGCAGTACAGCCTGAGGGATGGAAGGTCACGGGCTTAGCTGCTTACCTGCAGTGATTTCTCCACATTCTCTCAACCCTTTGATGATATTACGGAGCGTAGATGGTGAAATCCCTCAATTCCTTGCAATAGCTGCTTGAGAAAGGTTGTTCTTAAACTGTTCAACAATTTGCTCAGGCATTTGTTGACAAAGTGGTGACCCTCGCCCCATCCTTGTTTGTGAATGACTGAGCATTTCATGGAATCTACTTTTATACCCAATCATGGCACCCACCTGTTCCCAATTAGCCTGCACACCTGTGGGATGTTCCAAATAAGTCTTTGATGAGCATTCCTCAACTTTATCAGTATTTATTGCCACCTTTCACAACTTCTTTGTCACGTGTTGCTGACATCAAATTATAAAGTTAATGATTATTTGCAACAACAAAAAAAAGTTTATGAGTTTGAACATGAAATATGTTGTCTTTGATATCTGATATCAGACATCCACTAAGGAGATGATACACTAAACACATGTGACTCACCTCAGGTCCCTGATATCAGACATCCACTAAGTACATATATATATATAAATATATATACATACATATATATATATACATACATGTATATATATATATGTATACTTATATATATATATATATATATATATATATATATATATATATATGTATGTATATATATATGTATATATATATATGTAGATGTATATATATATACATATATATATACATACATATACATACTCTCTTTAAGCAATTACTTACATACATACATATATATACACACACATATATATATATATATATACATACATACACACATATATATATATATATACATACATGTATATATATATGTATACGTATATATATATATGTATGTATATATATGTCTATATATGTATATATATATATGTAGATGTACATATACACATATATAGACATATATATATACATACATATATATATACATACATATACATACTCTCTTTAAGCAATTACTTACATACATACATATATATACACACATATATATATATACATACATACACATATATATACATATATATATATACATACATGTATATATATATATGTATACGTATATATATATATGTAGATGTATATATACACATATATACATATATATATATACATACATATATATATACATACATATACATACTCTCTTTAAGCAATTACTTACATACATATATATATATATATATATATACATACATACATACACATATATATATATATACATACATATATATATATACATACATGTATATATATATATACTCTCTTTAAGCAATTACTTACATACATACATATATATATATATATATATATACATACATACATACACATATATATATATACATACATATATATATATACATACATGTATATATATATATGTATATATATACATACATACATATACATACTCTCTTTAAGCAATTAGGTGTTGTCATTTCCATGTGTGGGTGTTTTTCAAGCATGAACAATACAATGGAAGACGCCGTGTCAAGATGATGAATCACCACAATAATAATCCAGCAATAAGTCGATGTACCTTCTATTGTGCCGTGTGACATCGTCAGGCCCAACGCAGCTTTACCCTTTCAAAACTAAACACAAACAGAGCCGACATCTTAATAAATGTTTTTCTTTTATGTCATGTAAAAACGTTACAATGTCACATTTGTATAAAAACAAGGAATCATTTCGCAAATCCATTCACATTTGTTTTCTTCTTCACGTCATAAGGTGCCATTATTTTTTTCCAATGACAGAAATCAGTCCTAAATACACCTTTGGTGTTTTACAAATAAAACATTTTCAATACAGACAATTGTCAAGGCACAAGTGATTCACATGTATTTGATATTCAATGTATGATTAGGTTTACGTCAAGTTAGGAAATACAACACTTAATTCTTGAATTTCTTTTTTTGTCCTTTATAAATAATGACTGTAAGTGGATGTAGTTCATCCGGGGTGCAAAGTGTTCCAGTGCGGGTGTTGCCCTACACTGAACGTCTACAACTCTGCTTCCTGGATGAAAGTGTGTGCAGACCCTCTCCGGCTGTCAGACGCTCCCTTACAACAAAAACAACAAATCAATAACACAAGTGATACATTGGATATATTTCATATCTTGACATCACATTACTTTTTTGACCTTCATTAAACTTGGTTCAAATGTGTACGATTCTTTTTAACTTTGATATCAGTTGCAAAATAATCAATATATTTCATTGTATAGTAAACACTAACAATATAACATGTAATATTATTTTTAACTTGTTATTGTACAACAATGTTTAATATATATTTCCACATATTCTTGAAATAAAGCTGAAGTTAAAAAACTAAAAAAAAAAAACCTACAGAATATTCTTCATTATTCATTCGTGTACAAAAATGCAAATACATAAATTGTTCCAATTTCGAGTAAGAAAGTGTTTTTGTCTGCTGGTTAACATAATTATATTGTCCTTTATATGCAATTTCCATTTTAAAAAGACGCATGAGTTTAAAGAGTGGACAAGCCCTAATACTATGTCGCCCCCTTGTGGAGCATAGCAGGCTGCATGAGAAGTTGCATTTTGTTTCCTAAACCCAGCAGAAGTCTAACTTGTAAAGCTGGCTTGCAATCACGTGACCTCGAGGCACTTCCGGCTGCTCTTTATTTACCTGCATCAGTGCAGGTGTGGGCGTCTTTTGAAAGGTTTACATGCAAATATAAACGTGATCACGGAAGAAAATATTGAAAATGGGACGGAGTAGATTTTCACGCTGCTAAGAGAAATATTTATTGGGAAGATTGAAGCATTGATGATCACTAAGACTCGACCTGACGAGTAGATTTTCACGCTGGTAAGAGAAATATTTATTGGAAAGATTGAAGCATTGATGATCACTAAGACTCGACCTGACGAGTAGATTTTCACGCTGGTAAGAGAAATATTTATTGGAAAGATTGAAGCATTCATGATCACTAAGACTCGACCTGACGAGTAGATTTTCACGCTGGTAAGAAATATTTATTGGGAAGATTGAAGCATTGATGATCACTAAGACTCGACCTGACGAGTAGATTTTCACGCTGGTAAGAAATATTTATTGGAAAGATTGAAGCATTCATGATCACTAAGACTCGACCTCACTTCCTTTCACGCTCACAAGGATTTAGAGAAGAAAAGACAAAGTTGGACTTCTTGGTGCGTCACTAGGTAACATATTTGATTGACATAAAGAGTGCTGCTGGGATCCTGACGCTAATGAGAAAAAGTTTGTTTGCAGTTGATTTCCTGCTACAAATATTAGTCTCATCTACAATTCATGTCTGCACTTGTTTTTATGTGTGAACTTGATATTTACTCTCATTATTTAGCTGTAGATGTCATTGTTTAGTTATAAATGTCATTATTTAGCTGTAGATGTCATTATTTAATTATAGATGTCATTATTTAGTTATAGATGTCATTATTTAGTTATATATATATATGTCATTATTTAGTTGTAGATGTCATTATTTAGTTATAGATGTCATTATTTAGCTGTAGATGTCATTATTTAGTTATATATATATATGTCATTATTTAGTTGTAGATGTCATTATTTAGTTATAGATGTCATTATTTAGCTGTAGATGTCATTATTCAATTATAGATGTCATTATTTAGTTGTAGATGTCATTATTTAGCTATAGATGTCATTATTTAGTTGTAGATGTCATTATTTAGTTATAGATGTCATTATTTAGCTGTAGATGTCATTATTCAATTATAGATGTCATTATTTAGTTGTAGATGTCATTATTTAGTTATAGATGTCATTATTTAGCTGTAGATGTCATTATTCAATTATAGATGTCATTATTTAGTTGTAGATGTCATTATTTAGTTATAGATGTCATTATTTAGTTATAGATGTCATTATTTAGCTGTAGATGTCATTATTCAATTATAGATGTCATTATTTAGTTGTAGATGTCATTATTTAGTTATAGATGTCATTATTTAGCTGTAGATGTCATTATTTAGTTATAGATGTCATTATTTAGCTATAGATGTCATTATTTAGCTGTAGATGTCATTATTCAATTATAGATGTCATTATTTAGTTGTAGATGTCATTATTTAGTTATAGATGTCATTATTTAGTTATAGATGTCATTATTTAGCTGTAGATGTCATTATTTAGCTATAGATGTCATTATTTAGTTGTAGATGTCATTATTTAGTTGTAGATGTCATTATTTAGCTGTAGATGTCATTATTCAATTATAGATGTCATTATTTAGTTATAGATGTCATTATTTAGTTATATATGTCATTATTTAATTGTAGATGTCATTATTTAGTTATAGATGTCATTATTTAGTTGTAGATGTCATTATTTAGTTGTAGATGTCATTATTTAGCTGTAGATGTCATTATTCAATTATAGATGTCATTATTTAGCTGTAGATGTCATTATTTAATTATAGATGTCATTATTTAGTTGTACATGTCATTATTTAGTTATATATGTCATTTAGTTATATATGTCATTATTTAGTTATAGATGTCATTTTTTAGTTGTAGAGGTCATTATTTAGCTGTAGGTGTCATTATTTAGTTATATATATATATATATATATATATATATATATATATATATATATATATATATATATATATATATATATATATATATATATATATATATGTCATTATTTAGCTGTAGATGTCATTATTTAGTTATATATATATATGTCATTATTTAGCTGTAGATGTCATTATTTAGTTATAGATGTAATTATTTAGCTATAGTTGTCATTTTTTAGTTGTAGAAGTCATTATTTAGCTGTAGGTGTCATTATTTAGTTATATATATATATATATATGTCATTATTTAGCTGTAGATGTCATTATTTAGTTATATATGTCATTATTTAGCTGTAGATGTCATTATTTAGTTGTAGATGTCATTATTTAGTTATAGATGTCATTATTTAGCTGTAGATGTCATTATTTAGCTATAGATGTCATTATTTAGCTGTAGATTACATTATTTAGCTATAGATGTCATTATTTAGTTGTAGATGTCATTATTTAGCTATAGATGACATTATTTAGCTATAGATGTCATTATTTAGCTGCAGATGTCATTATTTAGCTGTAGATGTCATTATTTAGCTATAGATGTCATTATTTAGCTGTAGATGTCATTATTTAGCTATAGATTACATTATTTAGCTATAGATGTCATTATTTAGCTGTAGGTGTCATTATTTAGTTATATATATATATATATATATATGTCATTATTTAGCTGTAGATGTCATTATTTAGTTATATATATATGTCATTATTTAGCTATAGATGTCATTATTTAGTTATAGATGTAATTATTTAGCTATAGTTGTCATTTTTTAGTTGTAGAGGTCATTATTTAGCTGTAGGTGTCATTAGTTAGTTATATATATATATATATATATATATATATATATATATATATATATATATATATATATATATATATATATATATATATATATGTCATTATTTAGCTGTAGATGTCATTATTTAGTTATAGATGACATTATTTAGCTATAGATGTCATTATTTAGCTATAGATGTCATTATTTAGCTGTAGATGTCATTATTTAGCTATAGATGACATTATTTAGCTATAGATGTCATTATTTAGCTGTAGATTACATTATTTAGCTGTATATGTCATTATTTAGCTGTAGATGTCATTATTTAGCTGTAGATGTCATTATTTAGCTATAGATGTCATTATTTATCTGTAGATGTCATTATTTAGTTGTAGATGTCATTATTTAGCTGTAGATGTCATTATTTAGTTGTAGATGTCATTATTTAGCTGTAGATGTCATTATTTAGCTATAGATGACATTATTTAGCTATAGATGTCATTATTTAGCTGTAGATGTCATTATTTAGCTATAGATGTCATTATTTAGCTGTAGATGTCATTATTTAGCTGTAGATGTCATTATTTAGCTATAGATGACATTATTTAGCTATAGATGTCATTATTTAGCTGTAGATGTCATTATTTAGCTATAGATGACATTATTTAGCTATAGATGTCATTATTTAGCTGTAGATGTCATTATTTAGCTATAGATGTCATTATTTAGCTGTAGATGTCATTATTTAGCTATAGATGTCATTATTTAGCTGTAGATGTCATTATTTAGCTGTAGATGTCATTATTTAGCTATAGATGTCATTATTTAGCTGTAGATGTCATTATTTAGCTATAGATGTCATTATTTAGTTATAGATGCCATTATTTAGCTATAGATGTCATTATTTAGCTGTAGATGTCATTATTTAGCTGTAGATGTCATTATTTAGCTATAGATGTCATTATTTAGCTGTAGATGTCATTATTTAGCTATAGATGTCATTATTTAGTTATAGATGCCATTATTTAGCTATAGATGTCATTATTTAGCTGTAGATGTCATTATTTAGCTATAGATGTCATTATTTAGTTATAGATGCCATTATTTAGCTATAGATGTCATTATTTAGCTGTAGATGTCATTATTCCAGGTGCCCCGGGATATAAGGCGCATTGTCGAGATTTGAGAAATAAAAAAGGATTTTAGGTGCGCCTTATAGTCCAGAAAATACAGTACGTGAAAATACTGAACACGTAAACAAAAACATTGAACATTGTTCACGTGTTTAACACCGTGTTCCTGTTGATTGCTTACATTATCTCACATAAGTCATGTACCAAAAGTATTGACATTTTGATTTGAGAATGGATATCACAGCAGAAAGATCTGGTATCGTATTTCAGTATCGATCACTGTTGTGCAAAGAAAGGAGAAGAAGAAGAAGCAGGTCAAAGGTGAAGCTTGTTATTACCTTTGTGCGTCTGTGGGTGGCGCTAAGATTACATTTGTTGTTGTTTTGTGGGGTTGGAAAAGTTTAGAGTGAAGACGGCGTCTGCGGCCCGGGGATCAAGGCCGTGGCGCCGTAGTCTTGTCCCGAGGCCTTGGACTCCTCCTAAAATAAGAGCCGCTGATCACTGGTCACCACAGAGACCGCCGTGTTAGTCAATGGCAGGAGAAGGGACAGCATGACCTTTGACCCCAGCAGGTTTGAAGCACAATGTCATTGAAACAAGCCCGTGTTGTGATTGGATGTGGGCGGAGTCTAATGAAAATACTCTTATTCATGACATCATTGTCTGCTACACTGTCATTATATTGTTATTATCATTGAAAGTTCCACGTTGATGATTGTAATCCACATTTAACACACGTCTGTATATTTGGAACCCTCTTCCTGTAAATGCTTTGTGCGTGGAAGCATTCCCTTCAGACTGCAAATGAAACCCACCCACTCCCAAATGGTGGGAATTGTCTACTAGCTGGTGAGAGATGCATGAATTATAATCTAGAGTGGACTTTTAGCAAGTGTGAGACCAAGCAGAAGCGTGTCAACAATAGCAGCGTAAGCTAGCATTAGCTCGTCTGTGTTAGCGCTTATAATAACATTATGACTCATATTTGCTTCATTTTCAGCTCACATGTAAATGGAGGATTGCTGGCTTTATGGATGTTTTTAGAGAGTATAATGAGAGGACCCTCCCTTCACTTGTTGACTACATTGTTGGATATTTATTTAACATTGATGTGTTCTTGTCTTACATTGTGAAACATCTCTTTCACATGTTCCAGTATTTCCAGTATGACTGATCTAATATGGTCAGAGTGCACAAGTAGGGATGTCCGATAATATCGGCCTGCCGATATTATCGGCCGATAAATGCGTTAAAATGTAATATCGGAAATTATCGGTATCGGTTTTTTTATTATCTGTATCGGTTTTTTTATTTTTATTTTATTTTTATTAAATCAACATAAAAAACACAAGATACACTTACAATTAGTGCACCAACCCAAAAAACCTCCCTCCCCCCATTTCTTTCTGTTATCAATATTCTGGTTCCTACATTATATATCAATATATATCAATACAGTCTGCAAGGGATACAGTCCGTAAGCACACATGATTGTGCGTGCTGCTGCTCCACTAATAGTACTAACCTTTAACACTTAATTTTACTCATTTTCATTCATTACTAGTTTCTATGTAACTGTTTTTATACTGTCTTACTTTCTTTTTTATTCAAGAAAATGTTTTTAATTTAGTTATCTTATTTTATTATTTTTTTTAAAAAGTACCTTATCTTCACCATACCTGGTTGTCCAAATTAGGCATAATAATGTGTTAATTCCACGACTGCATATATCGGTTGATATCGGTATCGGTTGATATCGGTATCGGTAATTAAAGAGTTGGACAATATCGGAATATCGGATATCGGCAAAAAGCCATTATCGGACATCCCTATGCACAAGTGTTACCACAGAAATTGCCAAAGATACTCGGAGCAGAATATTCAAAATGGCTGACTGAATTTGTGGTGTTTTGTGATGTTTAGACGGTATTTTCACATACTTTACAGTTTGTAAATACAATTGGATATTTTCACATACTTTACAGTTTGTAAATACAATTGGATATGGTTTAATAGATACAATGAAGCAGTTAAGAATATGAATGAAATATTGGTATTGGTCATACAAATAGTGAAACTTTAAATTGGAATAATTACATTTTTGATCACAATTATAATCAGACAATAACACAGGCTGGCGGTGTAAGTAAATATTGTAATTATTTCCTACTGTTGCCTCTGATTTAAATAATTAGTTTTGTTCCTTACAGCCCTCCCGTGTCCGGGGACTTATGTTCGTAAACAAAGGACAAAAGATTCTTGATAATAAAAACTATAAATCTAACCACTGTGGTATCAACCTGATACTATACTTGCTCAAAAAGGTTCACTATGTCTTCTTGTTCATATACTTTTCAATTGTTCTTGTAATCAGACAATATTTTCGGTATATTTGATGGAATTTGTATATCTTATATTTTTTTTATATACCGTATTTTACAGACCATAGGGCGCACCGGACTATAAGGCGCACATGGATTATAGGGCGCATTTAAGGAGTTTTAATGACATTCAGACTTTACTTCAATCAATAACAGAGCAGCATCTCCTCATCCGGAAACAACAACACCCGAAATGTGTCCCGTGAAAAAACGCCCGACCGGAACTCTCTAATAACTAAAGTTCCTTGGGCGAATAATGTAAAGTCACTACACCGGTATGTTTTAGTGCTTTCATGGCGAGTTTACTGACAGATATAAGTAAGGACTTTACACTACTTTATATTAGAAATGGCAACAGTGGAGGATGAATGTCACATAAGAAGATAGAGAAAAAGAAGAAGATTATCAACTATGGTGTCGCCACGGACTACAAAGGCGGACGTGCGCAATTTTTCAGGACTTATGCAGATCCCAAATACAGATCGTCATTGATAGTAACGATACCAAGTATATAGATAGTACTTTATTGATTCCTTCAGGAGAGTTCCCTCAGGAAAAATATGGTCGACACTACAGTGGCTAGATGGATATTATCGCAACATGGTTGTTGTTGTTTACAAACTCAGAAAATAAGTCCCTGGACACAAGAGGACTTTAGGGCAAAAACCAACAGAATTCAATCAAAGCTAATAGTAGGAAATCATTGAAATATTTTATTGATATTTTTTTTACTGTGTTTTTGTCTGATTAAAATTGTGATCAAAAATGTTATTTCATGGTTTAGACAATTTGAAATACCATTGGTATGACCAACATGGCACCTGTAACTTGGTATCGGATGGATACCTAAATTGGTAGCAGTGGCGGCTGCTGGTCTTTCACGTAATGGAAGCAACTTTTCAGCTCCTCTCTAAACCCAAATACAGTCTCCAATAACAGATGTGAAGATGCTAGATCTTACAAAGAAAACCTCACTTAAAAAACATTTTCTATGTCAACACAGAACAAAAGTTGAAAAATGCTCTGGTTTATATTTCAATATGGCTGATTTGCTCATTTTGCAGTCAATCAAAGAGGTATTGGGTTGCAGACGGACCATCCGGTCATTTATCTATGACAATGACAATGATTGTCTAGTTTGGAACACGCTCCCCCATTGAAGTCAATGGAAGCTCACTTCAGCATTGTTTCATGCAGGGTGAATGACAAGAAGGTGGCGTCAGTGCCTCATTCTGAACAAAAGTCCAACGCATTCTAGCGTATATTTAAACAATGACATGTTTCACCACTTTTTTAAAAATATTTTTCCCGGGGAAGCTGAGCTTTCCTTACATTCTAGGACAATCCGCACTGATTTGCAGTAATCGGCCAAAAGTAACATCAAGTATCCAAACAATAGAAAAATAAATGCTTTTTACATTTGAACAGAAGTGTAGATAGAAACATTTGAAGTAAATTAGATGAATAATAGTTTTCAGAAATAGAAATGAGGCAATATGTTAGCACATACGCCAGCAGCCAAATTAGGAATCTTTGTAAGCAGTTTTGAAATGCTTCTATTTATCACTTACTTAGCTAATCAAATATTGTGCTATATATTGTTACTGCAGATATTGTGATACAGATGTTAGGCCATATCGCCCATCCCTTATGGCATGAAGCCCTACTTCTTACTATTTCACCAGAAACCAACTGCTTATAGTTGGACTCTCAACATCCATGGACAGGGCAAAATGATAATAAATATTGTATTGACCCAAATATAAGACATAGTGTATTTACCCTTGTAAAACGTCTAAAGCACAGGTGTCAAAGTCAAGGCCCGAGGGTCAGATCTGGCCCGCGAACACCTGGAAAGTATATGTGTCAATAAAGTACTTCATATTTTCTCACTACATGTAATTGATTTTTTTCATTTTGACAGAAAAAATATATGTACTGCTTGAAATTGCACACCTTTTAAACTTTATAGTATCCAATATTGCAACAAATATTACAACATATTATCATACTTTACAAACATGTTTTTACAGCAAACTACCCATCAAATTAATCAAAATGACAATGAATTTTACGTTGTTCTTTACAGCATATTACTGTAAATTGAACAAAAACTACTACTGTTTTTTGCGTTAAAATTCTGATGACTGAGTTGCCAATTTTTGACTGTAAAATCTATGGTTGTTGTTGTTGTTTTTAACGGTGTATTACTATATATATATATATATATATATATATATATATATATATATATATATATATATATATATATATATATACATACATATACATACACATATATATATAAATATTTTTAATAAATTAAGATTCTCAGTCTTGTTTTCAAAGAGACTAAAAATATTAAATATATATATATAGAAATATATCAAGTCATAATAAGGGGGAAAAGTGTGGAATTCTACAGGAAAAAAAGGTATTTTCATTGGAATAAAAGTGTAATTTTCAAAAATATGTATATAAATAAATATGACCCTATATATATATATAAAACATATTTAATAAATTAAGATTTTCAGTCTTTTTTTAAAGAGATGAAAATATTGATTTTACAAGTACAATTTTGCAAATAAATAATATAATAAGCAAAATTTGTTTTATATTTTTTTTAAGTCTCCATGTTATGAGAAAATATTTTGATGTAATCACATTTTAAGACACTATAGTCATACGTTTAGAGAAACAATATATATAATAAAAATAAAGTCATAATAAGGGGAAAAAGTGTGGAATTCTACAAGGAAAAAAAAAGGTATTTTGATTGGAATAAAAGTGTAATTTTTCAAAAAAATGTGATATAACCCTATATATATCATTTATTTAATAAATTAAGATTCTCAGTCTTTTTAAAAAGCCTGAAAATATTGATTTTACAAGTAAAATGTGGCAAATAATTAATTTAATAAGCAATTTTTTTTTAAAGTCCCAATGCTATGAGAAAATAATAATTTGATGTGAATTACTTGTTTATTTATTGCATTATTTGGATTTAAAGAGTCACATTTTAAGACACTATAGTCATACATTTAGAGACAAAATATATATAATAAGAATAAAGTCATAATAAGGGTAAAAGTGTGGAATTCTTCAAGAAAAACGTTTTTTTTCCCATTTGAATAAAAGTGTAATTTAAAAAAAATTAAAATAAATAACCCTATTTTGTGAATGTAAAGTTTTTACTGTAAAATGGACAGTCTACTTAAAACAATTGATATAATTAATAATGAAATCCAGAGTCAAATTCCTACATTATTCACTGTTACAAGTGGCCCTCTGATGGCAGCCATTAGTGTTAGTGGCCCTCAATGAACTCCACTTTGACATCCCTGCTCTAAAGAGTTGTCATGGTCAAAGATGTGGAGGTGCATACACACATGCTGATCAGCAGGTGATTCCCTCACATGACCAGGACCTTGACAGAGACACCTGTTTCTTCAAGGTTATTAGCATATACTTCTGAAGTGTAGAAAAAGGTCTTATATTGGGGTCAATATTGTACAATGGTGTAATTACATTTAAATGTACATTAGGAAGCAGTGTTTGGAAAACATGCAAAGAGAAGTTATTGCAGGCATGCAGTAGGAACACAAAAATAACCAGCAGCCGTTATTTCCAGGGAAGCAGAGGTCACACACACACGACCTTGACAGGAAGACAACACACACACTTGTGCTGCACGTGCATGCTTCACACTTACTTCTGCTTTGGCCAACACATTTGCTTTTTGTCTCCGCAGATCGGACTTGATGAAGCCTGCAGTGAGCAAGCAGAATAAAATAAAATACAGTCTTGAGTATACAGAACACACAACCTGAATAATCATTGACTAAACAATACTTCTGTCTTTCCAGTGATACAAGTCCCTTCCCAAGAATGCATGGTATTGGGGTAGAACAACTGAAAGTTGACATTGTACAGCTGCAAGTCACACAAATGATTAACTACATGTTGCACTTGAAGGTCTTAATCTTTGTGTTCAAACACTTCATGGACTAGAACCCTCGTTTTGGAACAACAAGTATGTTGTATACAATAAGCGTACTTATTCCAGCTTGTACAAAACCCAGACATTGAAAATGTGTGAAGGCTAAAATATGAGAAGGGAGACTGTTGAACAACTTAAGCTGTACATCAAGCAAGAATGGGAAAGAATTCCACTTCAAAAATGTGTCTCCTCACTTCCCAAACCTTTACTGAGTGTTGTTAAAAGGAAAGGCCATGTAACACAGTGGTAAAAATGCCTTTTTTGCAATGTGTTGCTGCCATTACATTCTAACTTCATGACTATTTGCAAAAAAAATAATAAATACCATGAAATATCTTGTCTTTGCAGTCTATTCAATTGAATATAAGTTGAAAAGAATTTGTTGTATTCTCTTTTTATTTAGCATTTACACAACATGACAACTTCACTGCTTTTGCCTTTTTGTATGTTTAAAAAACGTCCATAAACGTATCAGCTGAAAAAGAGCCAATATTAACGGTTCTTCTGTCTGCTGACTTGCAGTGTTTTGCTAGCTGAAGTTAAAGTTGGTGAATACGTGTCAGCGTGACCGAGGGAAAACTATGGAACTTGTCAAACTCAAGGCTGGCCTGCCTCATCTTTGTTACGTGGTTCGCAAAAGCCTGGAAATAATGTGCGTCAATAAAGCACTTGATCTTTCTTACTAACGGTTTGCATGTACTAAAACACGTGATAGCACATGCAAAGCTGATCTACTAAACGTGTGCAACGTGGATTGCGTCTGTTAAGTGAGCAGAATAAGACGTGCAATCCATGTTGTGTCTCTGTCTTCATTGGTGTGCTAAATATATGTTGATCATCTAAACACCATTAATACTGAGAGGAGAAGATATCATTCTTTTGCACATGCAATGTGATTTACAGACACTTATCACCCTTTGGTGAGCACTATTTAGCCCGTGCAAACTGACAGTTCCACACAGGGCTGCAGGATCAGTGCTGTCACTGCACACACACACCAGAATCCCCCGTCCTAAGTGTGGAAGGCAACATTTTGGACGGTCAGACATAAAAAATGTTAGACCTATCGCCTATTCAGCAACATCATTTTCTAATTGTATAGCCGCTAGTAAACTTAAGGGGCTGATTAATAAAGGTCAGAAATAAAAAATATTAGATATATTGTCTATTCAGCAACATCATTTTATAATTTTATAGCCACTAGAAGACTTAAGGGGCTGATTAATAAAGGTCAGAAATAAAAAAATATTAGACATATTGTCTATTCAGCAACATCATTTTATAGCCGCTAGAAGACTTAAGGGGCTGATTAATAAAGGTCAGAAATAAAAAAAATATGAGACATATTGTCTATTCAGCAACATCATTTTATAGCTGCTAAGAAACTTAAGGGGCTGATTAAAACTAAATCAATTGATGCGTTCTGGTGTCCTTTAGTATTGTTTTAATGGTGTTGTATTTATTGATGTATTGCTCTTTACAGTTAGTGTCAGCTGCCATGCTCCCCCTAGCAAGCACACAAGCACAAGCACAAAGACCCCAGCAGCTGTCCAAGTCCACATTTGTACTAAACACAACTCCTAACATGAGGGTGGCGACAACAACACCAGAAACACTTTTCTCTACAGACTGCTATTCACATCGTGAAAGAAACAAGACTCTGTTCTAACGTCACCAAATATTATAAATATAGCCCTATATAGATCTAAAAAATATCATTAATGAATTAAGATTCTCAGTCTTTTTTTAAAGAGACTGAAAATATTGATTTTAAAAGTAAAATATTGCAAAATAATAGAAGCAATATGTGTTTTTATTTTTTTTAAAGTCCCCATGTTATGAGAAAATAATAATTTGATGTAAAAAAATGTTTTATTTATTGCATTATTTAGATTTAAAGAGTCCCATTTTAAGACACTATAGTCATACATTTAGAGAGGAAATATATATTACATTTAGAGACAAATGTTTGTGTATTGTGAGCCGTGTTAGGAGTGTCAATGACTTCTGCTGCTGTTGTTAGAACTCAAAAGTAGTGACGGCCGTAAACCCAGGTGTTGTCCAGCTCACCAAGATGCTCCACACATAAACCCAGGTGTTGTCCAGCTCACCAAGATGCTCCACACATAAACCCAGGTGTTGTCCAGCTCACCAAGATGCTCCACACATAAACCCAGGTGTTGTCCAGCTCACCAAGATGCTCCACACATAAACCCAGGTGTTGTCCAGCTCACCAAGATGCTCCACACATAAACCCAGGTGTTGTCCAGCTCACCAAGATGCTCCACACATAAACCCAGGTGTTGTCCAGCTCACCAACATGCTCCACACATAAACCCAGGTGTTGTCCAGCTCACCAAGATGCTCCACACATAAACCCAGGTGTTGTCCAGCTCACCAAGATGCTCCACACATAAACCCAGGTGTTGTCCAGCTCACCAAGATGCTCCACACATAAACCCAGGTGTTGTCCAGCTCACCAAGATGCTCCACACATAAACCCAGGTGTTGTCCAGCTCACCAAGATGCTCCACACATAAACCCAGGTGTTGTCCAGCTCACCAAGATGCTCCACACATAAACCCAGGTGTTGTCCAGCTCACCAACATGCTCCACACATAAACCCAGGTGTTGTCCAGCTCACCAAGATGCTCCACACATAAACCCAGGTGTTGTCCAGCTCACCAGGATGCTCCACACAGTTTGCTACAAACAGTTGCTGCTAAAGAGTCAAACAGGAAGTACATTGTGGGAAAACCTCTTACCTGTCATGATGGTGCCAACCAGGAGAAAGACGCAGAGGAATATGTTGCCGGGCAGCGTGCCGAATGTGTCGATGATCTTGCCCTGACTGATGGTGAAGATGATGCCAAACACCTGCACGCCAAGCAAGAAGACATGGAAAAAATGTTCAGTGTCTAAAACATGGACCACAACTTCAATTTTAACCAGCCGAACATCACCTAAAAATGAAATCATGACAAGATGTGAGCGTGTGAAGCCCTCAATCTTGACTGACAAGAGAAAGGCTCATTCTTGCAGTACTTCCTCCACTCTGCAGGGGGCAACAGTGAGGGGTAGGCAGCACAATTAAGCAGAAGTAGAGAAAGACGACTAAAAGTAAACATTTGAAACGCCTGAAAGACATTTGGCGCTACTTATTGCATCGTAAATGATCTCACAATTCCCTCCTGGTAACGCTTAACCTTCCCAGGGTACGTAAACCAGGGGTGCTCAAAGTGGGACTTTTTAACAACCACGGCGTCACATTGTGGAAATTGTAAAGCAAAAAAAATGCAAGAGAAAAAATGTCTGTTGTAACGAGAAAAAATATGAAATGTTGATACCAATAATAAAGACATTTGTTTAAATATGTGCCATCTTTTTTCTGTCTTTTGATTTAAAAAAAAAGATCATCATGCATATTAGTAAACGACATCTTCTGGACAACATTGAAACGTGATTTTATGAGGATAAAGTCATAATAAGGGGGAAAAGTGTGGAATTCTATTTTTTTTTGGAATAAAAGTACAATTAAGAAAAATAAAAAATAAAATAAATAAATAAATATATATACGTATATATATATATATATAATATATTTAATAAATTAAGATTTTCTGTCTTTTTAAAGAGACTAAATATATTGATTTTACAAGAATAATGTAGCAAATACATAATATAATAAGCAAAATGTGTTTTTATTTTCTTTAAAAGTCCCCATGTTATGAGAAAATAATTTGATGTAAATTATTGTTTTATTTGGATTTAAAGAGTCACATTTTAAGACACTTTAGTCATACATTTAGAGACAAAATATATATAACAGGAATAAAGTCATAAGGGTAAAGAGTGTGGAATTCTACAAGAAAAAAAAAAGTATTTTTTTTAGAATAAAAGTGTAATTTTTCAAAAACATTGTATAAAATAACCCTATATATAAAATATATTTAATTAATTAAGATTTTCAGTCTTTTTAAAGAGAATACAAATATTGATTTTACAAGTAAAATGTAGCAAATAAAAGATAAGCAAAATGTGTTTTTATTTGTTTTTGAAGTCCCCATATGATGAGAAAATAATTTGATTCAACATTATTTATTGCATTATTTGGATTTAAAGAGTCACATTAGTCATACATTTAGAGACACAATATATATAAGAATAAAGTCATCATAAGGGGAAAAAGTGTGGAATTCTACAAGAAAAAAAATGTCTTTTTTTTAGAATAAAAGTGTATTTTTCACCAAAAAAAATTATATAACCCTATATATATATATATATATATATATATATATATATATATATATATATATATATATATATATATATATATATATAATAAATTAAGATTCTCAGTCTTTTTTTAAAGAGACTGAAAATTTTGATTTTACAAGTAAAATGTTGCAAATAAAAAATATAATAAGCAACATGTGTTTTCATTTTTTTTAAAGTCCCCATGTTATGAGAAAATAATAATTTGATGTAATTATTTATTTTTTTAATTACATTATTTGGATTTAAAGAGTCACATTTTAAGACACTATAGTCATACATTTAGAGAAAAAATATGTATAACAAGAATAAAGTCATAATAAGAGGGAAAAGTGTGGAATTCTACAAGAAAAAAAAGGTACTTTCATTGAAATAAAAGTGTAATTTTTCCAAAAGAAATTATAAATATTACCCTATTTTTATATAAAATATATTTAATAAATTAAGATTTTCAGTCTTTTCTTAAAGACACTAAAAATATTTATTTTACAAGTAAAATGTAGCAAATAAATAATATAATATACATGTGTTTTCATTTTTTTTTAAAGTCCCCATGCTATGAGAAAATAATGTGATGTAAATTATTGTTTTATTCATTGCATTATTTGGATTTAAAGAGTCACATTTTAAGACATTATAGTCATACATTTAGGGACAAAATATATATACCGGTAATAAGAATAAAGTCATAATAAGGGGAAAAAGTGTGGAATTCTACAAGAAAAAAAAAAGGATTTTCATTGGAATAAAAGTGTAATTACATTTTTTTTAAATAAATAAATATAACCCTATATATATAAAATATATTTAATAAATTATGACTCTCCGTCTTTTTTTTAAATACTTAAAATATTGATTTTACAAGAAAATGTTGCAAATAATATAATTAGCAAAATTTGTTTTAATTTTTTTTAAAGTCCCCATGTTATGAGAAAATAATTTGATGTAAATTATTTTTTTTATTTTTTGGATTTAAAGAGTCACATTTTAAGACAGTCATACATTTAGAGACGAAATATATATAATAAGAATAAAGTCATAAGGAGGAAAAGTGTGGAATCCTACAAAAAAAGGGTATTTTCATTAGAATAAAAGTGTAATTTTTCAAAAAAAAAAATACATATAACTATAAATATACAATATATTTAAAATTAAGATTTTGAATTTTTTTTTAAAGAGACTAAAAATATTGATTTTAAAAGTAAAATGCAGCAAATACATAACATAATAAGCACTTTTTAAAACGTTTTTTTTAAGTCCCCATGTCATGAGAAAAGAATAATTTAATGTAAATCTTTTTTTTTTTTTATTGCATTATTTGGATTTAAAGAGTCACATGTTAAGACACTATAGTCATACATTTAGAGACAAAAATATAATAAGAAAAAAGTCATAATAAAGGGAAAAGTGTGGTATTCTACAAGAAAAAAAAAAAGTATTTGCATTGGAATAAAAGTGTAATTAAAAAAAAAAATTTTAATAAAATATATTTAATAATTTATGATTCTCAGTCTTTTTTTAAATACTTAAAATATTGATTTTACAAGTAAAATGTTGCAAATAATAACAAAAATGTGTTTTTATTTTTTTTAAAGTCCCTGTTATGAGAAAATAATAATTTGATGTAAAAAAAAATAATTTATTTAGTGCATTATTTGGATTTAAAGAGTCACATTTTAAGACACTATAGTCATACATTTAGAGACAAAAATATAATAAGAATAAAGCCATAATAAAGGGAAAAGTGTGGTATTATACAAGAAAAAAAGGTATTTTCATTGGAATAATAGTGTAATTAAGAAAAAAAAAAGTCACATAACCCTATTTACCGTATTTTTCGGACTATAAGTCACAGTGTTTTTCATAGTTTGGCCAGGGGTGCGACTTATACTCCGGAGCGACTTATGTGTGAAATTATTAACACATTATTGTAAAATATCCAATAATATTATTTATCTCATTCGCGTGAGCGACGAAGCAAATGGCAGCAATCGTCACACACACGTCAACCAATAAGAATTCGGCGGGGGCGGGTCATGGCAGAAGTGCATTGTGGGTTTTGGAATGCTAACTGCTATATGCTATATGCTACTGCCGGAGCTATTAAAATGGATCACATCAACGTTGGCGGTAACTTATAAAAACTGAGAAGGACTGAAAAGGAAATCATATACTGCAGATTACAAGCTGGACGTAGTGAAATATGCAGCAGAAAACGGTGATCGAGCAGCAGAAAGAAAGGACATACCAGGAGCGACAAGATTTGATGGGATTTAGCGATTAGGAGTGACAGATTGTTTGGTAAACGTATAGCATGTTCTATATGTTATAGTTATTTGAATGACTCTTACCATAATATGTGAGGTTAACATAGCAGTTGGTTATTTATGCCTCATATAACGTACACTTATTCAGCCTGTTGTTCACTATTCTTTAGACATTTTAAATTGCCTTTCAAATGTCTATTCTTGCTGTTGGCTTTTATCAAATACATTTCCACCAAAAATGCGACTTATACTCCAGTGCGACGTATATATGTTTTTTTTCTTCTTTATTGTGCATTTTCGGCCGGTGCGACTTATACTCCGGAGCGACTTATAGTCCGAAAAATACGGTATATATGAAATGTTTGATAAATTGAGATTTTCAGTTTTTTTTTTAAAGAGACTAAAAAGACAAAAAAATATTGATTTTACAGGTAAAATGTTGCAAATAATAAGCAAAATGTTTTTTTATTTTTTTTTAAAGTCCCCATGTTATGAGAAAATAATTTTGTGTAGATAATTGTTTTATTTATTGCATTATTTTGATTTAAAGAGTCACATTTTAAGACACTATAGTCATACATTTAGAGACAAAATATATATAATAAGAATAAAGTCATAATAGTATGAGTATAATAACAATTGGTAATTGATATCATATATTTGTTTTACTTTCCAATACTACATTTCCTCTTCATGTTACCTGTGCGCAGCAGTTGAGGAGCCCGGATGACGTGCCCTCGGACTCAGGATAAGTCAGCTCCACTGCGTACTCAAAACCTAGCGGCAAGTAGCCCGTCATGAAAAACCTGGGAAGGGTAAAAGAAGAGTAGTTGCATGCGTGGTGGATGTGATCCTACAAATCCTGCAACACCTTATCAGAGGAATACCACACATTCCAGCTGGCAAACTCATCCAATCATCAACTTTCACTATCTGGCTTGTGTGAACTGTAGAGATTGCAACCAAGAGAAAAACTGTACAACTTGTACCCAAGAGCTCCAGCTGTGATGAACACCACCCATAGGTGGCCCAGACTGAGTGTCGCGGCGTAGACGATCATCCCCACCAGAGACATGAAGTACACCACCAGGGTGGTCTGTCTGGAAAACACAGGATGTTAGCAAAATGAACAATCTTTGTATTTATCCCACAATGTGGAAATGACATTAAAGTTTGTCATTAACAACTGGGAACAAGGAAGTAACTACAGTTCTCAGAGCTGGAGATGGTTCATACGGCTCTAACATGTCACCAGGAGACCACTCCCTGAGGTTCTCAGAGGTCCAGATGGTTCTAACATGTCACCAGGAGACCACTCCCTGCGGTTCTCAGAGGTCCAGATGGTTCTAACATGTCACCAGGAGACCACTCCCTGCGGTTCTCAGAGGTCCAGATGGTTCTAACATGTCACCAGGACACCACTCCCTGAGGTTCTCAGAGGTCCAGATGGTTCTAACATGTCACCAGGAGACCACTCCCTGAGGTTCTCAGAGGTCCAGATGGTTCTAACATGTCACCAGGAGACCACTCCCTGAGGTTTTTAGAGGTCCAGATGGTTCTAACATGTCAGAGATCTACAAACCCCAAAAGCAGTGAAGTTGTCAGGTTGTGTAAATGGTAAATAAAAACAATGATTTGCAAATCCTTTTCAACTTATATTCAATTGAATAGACTGCAAAGACAAGATATTTCATGTTCACACTGAGAAACTTTCATATTTTTTGCAAATATTAGCTCATTTGGAATTTGATGCCTGCAACATGTTTAAAAAAAGCTGGCACAAGTGGCAAAAAAGACTGAAAAAATTGAGGAATGCTCATCAAAGACTTATTTGGAACATCCCACAGGTGAACAGGCTAATTGGGAACAGGTGGGAGCCATGATTGGGTATAAAAGTAGATTCCATGAAATGCTCAGTCATTCACAAACAAGGACGGGGCGAGGGTCACCACTTTGTCAACAAAAGCCTGAGCAAATTGTTGAACAACAACATTTCTCAACAAGGAATTGAGGGATTTCACCATCTACGCTCCGTAATATCATCAAAAGGTTCAGAGAATGTGGAGAAATCACTGCACGTAAGCCATGATATTACACACCTTGGATCCCTCAGGCTGTACTGCATCAAAAAGCCACATCAGTGTGTAAAGGATATCACCACATGGGCTCAGGAACACTTCAAAAAACCACTGTCAGTAACTACAGTTGGTCGCTACATCTGTAAGTGCAAGTTAAAACTGTACTATGCAAAGCCAAAGCCATTTATCAACAACACCCAGAAACACTTCGCTGGGCCCGAGCTCATCTAAGATGGACTGATGCAAAGTGGAAAAGTCTTCTGTGGTCTGACGAGTCCACATTTCAAATTGTTTTTGGAAACTGTGGACCAAAGAGGAAAAGAACCATCCGGACTGTTCTAGGGTGAAAGTGTAAAAGGCAGCATGTGTGATGGTATGGGGGTGTATTAGTGGTCAAGACATGTTCTAGGGTGAAAGTGTAAAAGGCAGCATGTGTGATGGTATGGGGGTGTATTAGTGGTCAAGACATGTTCTAGGGTGAAAGTGTAAAAGGCAGCATGTGTGATGGTATGGGGGTGTATTAGTGGTCAAGACATGTTCTAGGGTGAAAGTGTAAGAGGCAGCATGTGTGATGGTATGGGGGTGTATTAGTGGCCAAGACATGTTCTAGGGTGAAAGTGTAAGAGGCAGCATGTGTGATGGTATGGGGGTGTATTAGTGGTCAAGACATGTTCTAGGGTGAAAGTGTAAAAGGCAGCATGTGTGATGGTATGGGGGTGTATTAGTGGTCAAGACATGTTCTAGGGTGGAAGTGTAAAAGGCAGCATGTGTGATGGTATGGGGGTGTATTAGTGGTCAAGACATGTTCTAGGGTGGAAGTGTAAAAGGCAGCATGTGTGATGGTATGGGGGTGTATTAGTGGCCAAGACATGGGTAACTTACACATCTGTGAAGGCACCATTAAATAATAATAATAATAATAATAATGGATTAGATTTTATATCGCGCTTTTCTATTGTTACATACTCAAAGCGCTCACAGAGAAGTGGGAACCCATCATTCATTCACACCTGGTGGTGGTAAGCTACATTTGTAGCCACAGCTGCCCTGGGGTAGACTGACGGAAGCGAGGCTGCCAGTTTGCGCCTACGGCCCCTTGACCACCACCTACCATTCATTCATCATTCATTTCACCGGTGTGAGCGGCACCGGGGGCAAAGGGGTGAAGTGTCCTGCCCAAGGACACAACGGCAGCGATTTTTTGGATGGTAAGAGGCGGGGAGCGAACCTGCAACCCTCAGGTTTCTGGCACGGTTGCTCTACCCACTACGCCACGCCGTCCCATTAATGCTGAAAGGTACATACAGCTTTTGGAGCAACATATGTTGCCATCTAAGCAACGTTATCATGGACGCCCCTGCTTATTTCAGCAAGACAATGCCAAGCCAGGTGTTACAACAGTGTGGCTTCATAGTAAAAGAGTGTGGGTACTAGACTGGCCTGCCTGTAGTCCAGACATTGAAAATGTGTGAAGGCTAAAATATGAGAAGGGAGACTGCTGAACAACTTAAGCTGTACATCAAGCAAGAATGGGAAATAATTCCACTTCAAAAATGTGTCTCCTCACTTCCCAAACCTTTGCTGAGTGTTGTTAAAAGGAAAGGCCATGTAACACACTGGTAAAAATGCCTTTTTTGCAATGTGTTGCTGCCATTACATTCTAACTTCATGATTATTTGCAAAAAAGAACAAAGTTTCTCAGTGTGAACATGAAATATCTTGTCTTTGCAGTCTATTCAATTGAATATAAGTTGAAAAGGATTTGTTGTATTCTATTTTTAATTACCATTTACACAACGTGACAACTTCACTGCTTTTGGCTTTTGTATCTATATTTGCTTCTGTTGGCCAAAGACAATTATTCTGTTTTATTTGAGATCAGCTAAAGACGATAGTTTGCATCCACACACCGATCTGTTCCATGCAGTGACAAACTTGAAAATAAAAACCTGTGAAACACACAAAAACAGTAACTGTACAAAAATATTATTGTTTTGTTCAATGTTTGCATTTATTTGTGGTCAAAGCCACTTTTTTTTGAATTGTCAATTTTGTGAAGACACCAAATCTTACTGGCTTCACAAGTAACCTGCTACCTGACTAATGTAAAACTTCAGGCTAACTTTGACAGCAGCATGTGCCATTTGCAGGACAATAGCATGATCAATAAACAAGTTGTGGGGGTTCCATCCACTGGAGCCCCTCACTCCACCCTCAGGGGTTCACATCGGGGGAGCACAAAGGTTAGGACATTGAAGCACACCTGGATAAACACACACGCCAAACATGCGACTTGAACAAAGAAAGGTCAACAAACATCTGTTTCCACTTTGGTCTCGTTAGAGTCTCTGAGCCGCCTGCGTGGGCTCCCTTTCCTTGGACTTACTTGTAGGTTTTGGTCCTGTCCAGCCACACCCCACAGATGAGGGAGCCCACCATGCCGGCGATGACGATGGTGAGGCCGATCCTCCCAGCGTTCACCTCTTCACCCTGACAGGTCAAACAAGGACAGCTGAGTGTTTACATCACAGCCATAGAAGACCACAATGTATACCATTAAAGACCATTTTGGATGTCACAATAGCTACCGTATTTTGTGGACTATAAGTCGCTACGGAGTATAAGTCGCACCTGCCGAAAATGCATAATAAAGAAGGAAAAAAACATATATAAGTCGCACTGGAGTATAAGTCGCATTTTTTGGGGTAATGTGTTTGATAAAACCCAACACCAAGAATAGACATTTAGAATAGAATAGAATAGAAAATACTTTATTGATCCCTGGGGGAAATTCAGCACCACAGTTCGCTCACAATAGACAATAATAATAACAAAAAATAATATAATATATTATATATGATATATGAATAATATAAATATATTCTACATTTAAGTGCAGTCAAGGAACATATGCATTACACAGTTTGAAAGGCAATTTAAAATGTCTAAAGAATAGTGAACAACAGGCTGAATAAGTGTACGTTATATGAGGCATAAATAACCAACTGGTATGTTAACGTAACATATTATGGTAAGAGTCATTCAAATAACTATAACGTATAGAACATGCTATACGTTTACCAAACAATCTGTCACTCCTAATCGCTAAATCCCATGAAATCTTATACGTCTAGTCTCTTACGTGAATGACATCAATAATATTATTTCATATTTTACGCTAATGTGTTCATCATTTCACACATAAGTCGCTCCTGAGTATAAGTCGCACCCCCGGCCAAACTATGAAAAAAACTGCGACTTATAGTCCGAAAAATACGGTATGTATTTATTTATTTACAGACAGACATCATTTTGTATACAAAGACCAAAAGCAGTGAAGTTGTCAGGTTGTGTAAATGGTAAATAAAAAGAGAATACAACAAATCCTTTTCAACTTATATTCAATTGAATAGACTGCAAAGACAAGATATTTCATGTTCACACTGAGAAACTTGGTTCTTTTTTGCAAATAATCATGAACTTAGAATTTAATGGCAGCAACACATTGCAAAAAAGGCATTTTTACCAGTGTGTTACATGGCCTTTCCTTTCTTTACCATTCTTGCTTGATGTACAGCTTAAGTTGTTCAAAAGCATCTCATAACCCTTGCAAAAAAACGGGGTGGGGAACAAGCGCTTTTTGTGTCTTTTCTCGCCAGTTCCAGGTCCTAAATGGTGGTCAAAGTGTACCAACTTGTCAGATTATATCCTCAGCCATCTACTTTTCAGGTGAGAGGCATGATTTATGATCTAGAATAAACTTCCAGGGAGCAAGGAAGCAGCAGACCACTCTATGATGTAAACATAGGGAGACACGGAAGTAGGGTTACAAAATTCCGGGAATATTCAAAGTTGGAAACTTTCCATGGGAAGTAACGGGAATATATGGAAATTAACGGAAATGAATGGGAATAAACATTGAATGCAACAGGCTAGATCTTGCAGCATGATTATTAGCTAAAACAACCTGATTTCATGCAAATTCAGTAGAATTCCAACCCTTCACTGTGCATTCCTCCATCACATGTGCAGTGCATTCTTCCATCACATGCACAGATAATTCCCAGCATGCTACACACTACAGCAGGGCTATTGAGGCCACACTAGTATTTGAGCCTAAGGACTTCATCCAGTCAGGTAAGTGTTGATGGGGTAAATATATTTGATATATGGTATTTAAGTGTAATAGAGGTGTAATTACTTGTTACTGTATGACTGTAGACTACTCCAGCAGACTTACACTCAAGCTAGCTAGCTGTTCCTGTACTTGTTCAATCATTTTGGGGCCAATATCTCTAGCTAGCTAGGTTTATGTACCACCACAGTCTCATAATGAAGCAAATAGCAACTAGCAAATACTAAATCAAAAGGTGTAGTTTCCTCTGCCTTCTGTTCTGCTAGCCATTCTGTTGTCATACAAGAATGTAGCTTATAGTTTGATTTAGCATGTTCATTTATTCATCTAGCCTATTTATATTCATTTGTCCATCAGTAACATATTTTTAAAGACTACTGTATTTTCCGCACTATAAGGCGCACCTAAAAACCTCCAATTTTCTCAAAAGCTGACAGTGCGCCTTATAATCCGGTGCGCCTTATATATGGACCAATATTGAGCCACAACAAACCTAAACTTCATTTTCATTTTCAGTTTGCAAATACATCAAAGATGCTATTTTAATCCATTTCTAATGGATAAAGCTTTGGCCTGGACAAGAGGTCATCAGGTGGTCCCCAATGTTCACCGAGTGTTTCGACCCTTAACCACAACACTCTCCGGTTGGTGGGTCAGCAGTGATTGGCCAGATCACTGCCCCTCTCATCCAGGCTTCCAGCTATTGTCCTCTCTTTTATGCCAGAGCCAACAGGAGGCTCTCTCTGCCGCTTCTCCCAGCCTACGAACGGCTGTTTTCCTCAAGTGACCTCTCAATCCGACCTTTGTCATCAGATTCCACACAGATTGAGCAGGGAATCCTCGACATCCAACTTCCACTGTCATCAGCCATGCTGTCCACCCCTTGTCCCGGCAGTCCTGGACAAGTTGTTGGTACTTTGTTTTCTTCCTCTCTGCCGCTTCCTCACATCCCTCCTCCCACGGGACAGTAAGTTCCACCAGGATGATTTTCTTTCCCTCTGGGGTCCACATAACTATGTCTGGTCTCAGAGTGGTGGACAGTACCGCCTCTGGGAAGAGGAGCTTCCTCCCCAGGTCGACCTCCATCTCCCATCCCTGGGCCAACTGCAGGAGGTTTTGCTTGGCTTGGCATTAGACAACTGGTCTATGACCCTCTTTCACAAAGGTGATGGTGCTCAGCAGTGGCTTAGTTTTGGCTGGGTGTTTCTTTCTCCTCTCTTGCTCCAAGATGTCTGCGAGCATTGCCAACACCTTGTCATGGCGCCACCTGTATCTTCCCTGGGTCAATGCTGTTTTGCACCCAGAAAGAATGTGTGCCATAGTTCCTTTACCACCACACAACCTGCACAGCGGGTCCTCCCTCATTCCCCACCTATGCAGGTTGACTGGGGTCGGCAGGGTGTCATATACTGCCCGGAGCAGAAACGAGATACGAAACGGCTCCAGCCTCCACAGTTCACTCCACATCAAATTCCTCTTGGGAAGGTTCCACCTTGTCCAGGCACCCTGGGTTGCGAGCTCGATGGCTTTAGCTCTTCTTCCTTCTTCCTCAAGGTTTCGAACTTCATCCTGGATCATGGTCCTCTTTTCCCTGGGAGTGGACTTGGACCACTGCTGGAAATGTGATGTTCCTAGACCCTGTCTTCCAGTGCAGGGGCTTCCGATGGTATCTTTGGTCCTGAGAGATGATTCTGCCTGGATAACAGCAGTGCTGGTGGCCCACTTCCTTCCAGATCTTGTTCTTATTCCAGCTTCCCTGATCAGTCGATCTTGGGAGTCCCTATATGTCAGGGAAAGTCTGCATTTTGCGACTTAAAACTCCTCCAGAACTGAAGACAGGGGAGTTGGAGCTGACCCGACCTTATGTAGAGCCCCGTAGATGTAAAGCTCGGGGGGTATTCCCAACCATTTCCGAAGGTGCTTGTTGAACTTTCTCTCAAACCCTTCAACTGTTGTTATCGCCACTTCGTACATGGTGAGAAGCCCCATAAGTCTTTGGAGTAGGCCATGCTGGTAGATCCAGCACTTGTATTTCCCAGGCAGACCAGACTTGTCAATCCTTTTCAACCATTCTTCAACTTGCTTTTCGGTGCTGGAGATGCTGTTTTTATCCGTCATGGAATCATCATACCACTTTCCAAGGCATTTAATTGGGTTCCCCTGGATGTTTGGGATTGCTTCCCCCTGAACAAGCAGCTTGAACTTTCCCGTTGTTTTCCCCTTTTGGATCACCAGACACCTTGATTTCTTGGGCTTGAAGATCATCTTCGCCCAAGTAGCCATACGATCCAGTTCCGCCAGGACCCATCTCGCCTGCACATGAGTTGGTGTTATCACGGTAAGATCATCCATGAATGCCCTGATCAGGGGTGCAAACTAACTTTTTGACCAACTCGCCAAGTGGCTAGTAGGTGAAAAAACATACTCGCCAACCATATTTTTTACTCGCCAAATGCCAAAACAAACTATTTCCTTTACCATTGTATTCCGCCATGTAGAAGTGTTCACGTCACATTAAAACCAATTCTACAACCACAACCACAATCATTAAACTGTCACTTTACATCCATGGCATTTGTAATGTAAATATAAACACAGGACACAGCTAACAATTACCTGCATTGCCAGACGTAGTCGGTGATGGGTCGACCTTTCTTGGCGATGGCGTGCGCATTTCGGAAAAGAAGCTTCATCTTCTGGGTGTTTACGTCCGAGAGTTTAGTGAGAACTTGCACCGAGGGCGCTTCATGGAGTGGGGCAGACTTGGCTTGCTTTATTTTCATATTTTTGTCGTGGTTGCGAGTGCCTTCATGTGATATTATACTTTCAACTTTCATCGAGGAGCAGCCCACAACAAAGTGACTCGCCTGACTTTTTTTGTCCTTTCCAAAAGTTGTGCACACAGTGCAAAACATGATGTTGTTCTTGACAGTCAGCCAGTCGCGTTTTTTCCCTGCATCGTCGTATAGCCACTTCGTCTGAAACTTTCTCCCCCCAGTTCCAGCGCTGGTCGGTTTGGGTTTCGCAGCATTCGCATCGCGACCCCCCTCCTCCTCCTCCTCCTCCTCCTCCTCCTCCGTCCGTGCCTTTTTAGCTATGGGTTTCAGGAAGCGCCACATAACGATAAGATTTATAGGCTTAAGGCTAGGAAGAATGATTGTTAGCTATTAAGACTCGAGTAACGTTACCGGTACACTCTGTGACTGTCGCCTGAGAGATATCCCTGTAGTGCGCGCTCTAAGCTAACTACTAGGCTAGCTAACTGCCGTCTCTTAGCAACTAGTCTACGGAACGTCGAACGTGACATCACAACAAATATGTGCTTGGTAAAATAATGATCTCCGTGTTGCTTTAGGTACCGGTAAGCGCTGCATTATTGCTGTTGTGAACCTCACTTTTTCAACTCGCCAGCGTGGCAAGTTAGGCAAATATTTTACTCGCCAAAGCTAAAAATAGCTCGCAAATGGCGACTGGCGAGTGTTAATTTGCACCCCTGGCCCTGATTGCTGGTTGTTGACTTCCTGCTGCAGTCTTTGGTCCTCTTGACTTTATGATCTCTGCAGAGATGATCAGGTTCATTCCCATGACAAACAAGATGGGGGAGATGGTGCAGCCTGTCACTATTCCCTTCTCCACTGGCTGCCATTTTGTTGTGAACATGGCTGCTTGGAATCGTAGCTTGATGTCTCCCAGGTAGCTGGTGATCATCCCCTGGATGTGATGTGGGATGTGGTAATGGTCCATAGCCACTTGGATCACGTTATGGGGAATTGACCCATATGCATTAGCAAAATCAAGCCAGACTACTGTTAGGTTGCCTTTCTTCTCCTTTGCTTCTTGGATAAGTTGGCTGAGGACCCCTGTATGCTCCAGGCACCCGGAGAACCCTTCGATACCGCCCTTCTGGATAGAGGTGTCAATATATCCATTCCGGGTCATGAAGGAGCTCATTCTTTTGGCCAGCACTGAAAAGAAGATTTTCCCCTCCACACTGAGCAAGGAAATGGTTCGGAACTGGCTGATCTGTGTGGATCCCCGTTCTTTCGGCACAAAGCACCCTTCTGCCCTTCTCCAGCTTGTTGGTACGGTTCCTTTGGCCCAAATTACCCGCATAAGCTTCCACAGCCTGTGTAGGAGCTTAGGGCATTTCTTGTATACTTTGTAGGGTATACCGCTGGGACCTGGGGCAGAAGCTGATCTTGCGTGCTTGACAACCTCTTGAACCTCTCTCCATGATGGATATTCTGTGCTGAGGGAGGATGTTGGTGGACTGATGGTACCAAGCCCGAGATTTTCTGGTAGGGCATCGTTTCTTGAAGGTTCACTGAATGTCTCTTCAACAAACTCCTCCACCTCCTCCTTGTTAGAGTCCCTGACCTCGCCTCTCCCAAAAGTGACTTGGTGAAGCGATAGGGCTCTTTTATGAACTCGGCTCGTGCAGTTTCCTGCCTTTTCCGCCTTTGCCTTTGACCTTCAGCTCTTCTCAGCCTGATGAGCTGCTTGCGGAGGCTGGCTGTCAGTTCTTTAATACCTTCCTTTTCTTCCGTGCTTGCCAATTTGAATTGCTTTTTCAGGGTTTTAATCTCCTTCCGAAGTTGTTTGATCTTTCTTTCTCTTCTGTTTTCCTGCTTTTCTGGTCTGGCTTTGTTCTCTCTCCTTGGCACTGTTCCAAACCGTTCTTTTGCCATAAGGTTTAGGTCTCGCGACTACGGTAAACAGCTGCCAACTTCTTTTTCCCCCGTAGAAGAAGAAGCGATTCTTCTATGGTAAGCAGCCGCCCCCATAGAAGAAGAAGCGCTTCTTCCATGGTAAGCAGCCGCCCCCGTAGAAGAAGAAGAAGAGTGCGGTGCATTACGGGATATATGACGTTCCATTTCCATTTGTGTGTTTATGTAAAGACCCCAAAATGGCTCCTATTAAGAGACATGCTTACGACGCAGAGTTTAAACTCAAAGCGATCAGTCACGCAGTAGAACACGGATGACAGAAGGCGAACACACGTTCACCAAGGCAGGGAGACAGCGCCGGACGACATACGCCACTATCTGCCAGTGGATCGTAAATGCCTGGGCTGATATATCAGTCTTAACTGTGGTCCGAGCTTTCAGGAAGGCAGGAATTGTCACTGAACTGCTAGACACGGACTCCATTAATGATGACTTCGACGAGACGGAGCCGGGCATTTTGGATGCCGTATTCGCCCAACTGTTTAATGCGGACACTGAAGAAGAAGAATTCGAGGGATTCGTGGATGAGGAATAACTTCATAAAGTAAACTTTACATGTTTATTTTGTGTGTTGTGTTGTGTGACATTAACGTTTGAGCAACGTTGAGTTATTGATATATTGTTATTGCTCTGCACTATTTCCAGTGTTACTATATTGTGATTGCACTAACGTTTGACTTACCGTAACACGAATAAATCAGCTGTTTATTCATTTTGAGAGTGAACAGAGTTGTCAGAACGCTGGTTTGTAATCTATTAATAAAGTTTGACTGACCTGACTGTTTTGTTGGCATTCCCTTTAGCGCAGCTCCATCAAATGGATGCATAGGTGCGCCTTATAATCCGGTGCGCCTTTTTTTATAACAAAGTTTTGAAATATGCCATTCATTGAAGGTGCGCCTTATAACTCAGTGCGCTTTATAGTGCGGAAAATACGGTACTCCAATTGTTTAGCTGACTATTTATATCCGTGTGTGGCATTGCATTAGTGTTTTACAAGCTGTTCATCTTATTCTACAGAATAAGATGGACGGTGTCCAACTTTGAATAATCAAAAAAATGGTCAAAATTTTCAAACTTCCCGAGCTTAACTTCCCGTGGTAAATTTCCGGGCACTTTCCACCCCTTTGCAACCCTACACGGAAGTGATCGTGTCGCACTATAAATAGTTGGTCTGCGTTAGCACTTATAATAACAATGTTAATTATTCTAATAACAATATCCCTACTATGTGGTTAATAGTTAAGTCAACAAATGTAAATGGAGTATTGTTGGCACTTTTTGAATGGTTATTAATTGGATTTTTATGGGCGCAATAGAGGCACTCCCATTGGCTACGCTGTAAGCGGCCTTTTATTTACAAGTTAAAATGCATTAAAAAAATGTCTTTCATAATGATTGTGAATGATAGGCACAATCCCAAGTGCTTTCAATAACATACTGTAGGTGTCATGGCAAACTACCACCCTCGTTGAATGACACAACAGTTATTGTATTTGCATGCTTCGCTGTGTAAACTCACATCCAGGAGGAAATGAGAAAGCAAAACATGTGCCTTCAATTAAACCCAATTTCAATGTTACTTCCAAGAAGACCACATGGTCATAATACTCAGTCAACATGACCCGAGTAAACAGTAGAGGGGGAGGCGGGACTTACAGGATAGTGCTGGATGATCATGCGGTTCAGCAAGGTGCCGACAGCGTAGAAGCAGCCCACGTTCAGGCCTGCCAAACAAGAGTCGCTCATCAGATATCAGCTAACTTGGCAGGAAATAACAACAAAAAACGACACTTGGTTGCGTCAAAGTGGACACGTCCTTTGTTTGTTGTGCAAGCAAACTAGCTGACAAACAACAATTTAAGCTAACATCTTGCAGCCATCTGTCAAAGAGCCAGAAGACTGCAAACCCCCCCCCCCCCCCCAAAAAGGTTGCTGTTCAGCGCCAAGGAATTCAAAGAAAGAATTTGATTTAAGAATGACTGAAAAGGCACCCTTTTTTTTAAATAAAACAGTATTTCCTCAAATACAAAGCCCAAAAGCAGTGAAGTTGTCACATTGTGTAAATGGTAGATAAAAGAGAATACAACAAATCCTTTTCAACTTATATTCAATTGAATAGACTGCAAAGACAAGATATTTCATGTTCACACTGAGAAACATTTTTTTTTTTAGCAAATAATCATGAAGTTAGAATGTAATGGCAGCAACACATTACAAAAAAAGGCATTTTTACCAGTGTGTTACATGGCCTTTCCTTTTAACAACACTCAGTAAAGGTTTGGGAACTAAGGAGACACATTTTTGAAGTGGAATTCTTTCCCATTCTTGCTTGATGTACAGCTTAAGTTGTTCAACAGTCCGGGGGTCTCCGTTGTGGTTTTTTAGGCTTCATATTGCACCACACATTTTCAACGGGAGACAGGTGTGAACTACAGGCAGGCCAGTCTCGTCTTTTACTACGAATCCATGCTGTTGTAACACGTGGCTTGGCATCGTCTTGCTGAAATAAGCAGGGGCGTCCATGATAACGTTGCTTGGATGGCAACATATGTTGCTCCAAAAGCTGTATGTACCTTTCAGCATTAATGGCGCCCTCACAGATGTGTAAGTTACCCATGTCTTGGCCACTAATACACCCCCATACCATCACACATGCTGCCTTTTACACTTTCACCCTAGAACCGTCCCCATGGTTATTTTCCTCTTTTGTCCGGAAGACACTACGTCCACAGTTTCCAAAAACAATTTGAAATGTGGACTCGTCAGACCACAGAAGACTTTTCCACTTTGCATCAGTCCATCTTAGATGAGCTTGGGCCCAGCGAAGCGTTTCTGGGTGTTGTTGATAAATGGCTTTGGCTTTGCATAGTAGAGTTTTAACTTGCACTTACAGATGTAGCGACCAACTGTAGTTACTGACAGTGGTTTTCTGAAGTGTTCCTGAGCCCATGTGGTGATATCCTTTACACACTGATGTGGCTTTTTGATGCAGTACCGCCTGAGGGATCCAAGGTCACGGGCATTCAATGTTGGTTTTCGGCGATTTCTCCAGATTCTCTGAACCTTTTGATGATATTACTAGATGGTAGATGGTGAAATCCCTAAATTCCTTGTTGAGAAATGTTGTTCTTAAACAATTTGCTCAGGCATTTGTTGACAAAGTGGTGACCCTCGCCCCGTCCTTCTTTGTGAATGACTGAGCATTTCATGGAAGCTGCTTTTATACCCAATCATGGCACCCACCTGTTCCCAATTAGCCTGTTCACCTGTGGGATGTTCCAAATAAGTCTTTGATAAGCATTCCTCAACTTTCTCACTCTTTTTTGCCACTTGTGCCAGCTTTTTTGAAACATGTTGCAGGCATCAAATTCCAGATGAGCTAATATTTGCAAAAACTAAAAGTTTCTCAGTGTGAACATGAAATATCTTGTCTTTGCAGTCTATTCAATTGAATATAAGTTGAAAAGGATTTGTTGTATTCTCTTTTTATTTACCATTTACACAACCTGACAACTTCACTGCTTTTGGCTTTTGTAGATACAATGCCTAAATGAACACACTACCTTTCAGGAAGAAAAGGAGGTAACTATAAGAGTAAATACAGTACCTGGCAAAAGTTGTTTGGATGCAAATGAATGACACATTGTCTACAAACTTTTGACTGGCAATGTGCATACTAATGTATGACCTTCTTCAAACACTTGCTATTTGAAACTCTCCTGTCCGGCCACTTTAAAGACAAACAATTGTCGATCCGCCTTTGTAGTCCGTGTCGACACCGTAGTTGATAAGCTTCTTCTTTTTCTCTATCTTCTTGTTATGTGACATTCATCCTCCACTGTTGCCATTTCTAATATAAAGTAGTGTCAAGTTCTTACTTATATCTGTCAGTAAACTCACCATGAAAGCACTATATGTATTATTCACCCAAGGAACTTTACTTATTAGAGAGTTCTGGTCGGACGGTTTTTCACGGGACACATTTCGGGCGTTGTTGTTGTTTCCGTATGAGGAGATGCTGCTCCGTTATTGATTGAAGTAAAGTGTGAATGTCATTAAAACAGTTAGCGCCATCTTTTGACACTTCTTCCACTCCCGTCCTTGCACGCTACACCGCTACAACAAAGACCACGCTGTCCAAGTGGAGGCACGTAAATAAGACGCATCCTGAAGAGACTGTCAGAAAGTGAGTTGAAGATGATGTGTAAAACATCATCTATGCAACATTTTGAGCAAAGAACCACCATTACATGTTATGTAGACCACAAGGAAGTATTTTACATTTAGAAAATAACCATAATAATATGACTCTTTTAATGCGCCTTATAATCGCCTTTTGTATGAAAATAGACCTGAATAGACCTGCTCATCGGCAGTGCGCCTTTTAATCCGGTGCGCCCTATGGTCGGAAAAATACATTACTTTGCAGTGAGACCCGCTCGACCCTTCTCGTTCGTCCGGAAACTTAAATCCAGGCTAATAATAGTTGTGGGAATCTGTGTGGGGTGAAATGTCTCCCAGGTGGAAGTTCACGTGAGGTCAAAGGTTCTGACCAGAGCGCCACACCATCAAATGAGGGCCTCTGTTAATCATTAGACAAAGTGTCAACAAACTTTGGACCCCTCCGAAGCTAACACACTAACATCCTCCTTACACTAATAGCCTGTTTGCATTTTTATGAGATTGGCTGATAAGATCATCTTTGGGAAGGTGCGGAAGGAGATCAGTTGATAAAGTCAGTTTTATTAGTTGTTTATTTGCCTTGGACAGCTACAAAGAGATTTGGCATCTACATATACAAACACCTCCAGG
>NC_084753.1:9132972-9162972 GCF_033978785.1 Entelurus aequoreus
ATAAGTTTATTTTGTATTAGTTACTTCCTAGCCTGTGCTGCTGTTATGCCAACAACTCATTCCCTGACAACAATTGATGCACACCGCTCCTTAAATCTGTCCACTACTCATTATTACTACGTTTAAATTCCTGGTTATTGTAAGGATAAGTCTAACTCATTATTACTATGTTTATATTCCTGGTTATTGTAAGGATAAGTTTAACTCATTATTACTATGTTTATATTCCTGGTTATTGTAAGGATAAGTTTAACTCATTATTACTACGTTTAAATTCCTGGTTATTGTAAGGATAAGTCTAACTCATTATTATTACTACGTTTAAATTCCTGGTTATTGTAAGGATAAGTCTAACTCATTATTATTATTATGTTTATATTCCTGGTTATTGTAAGGATAAGTTTAACTCATTATTACTATGTTTATATTCCTGGTTATTGTAACAATAAGTCTAACTCATTATTACTATGTTTATATTCCTGGTTATTGTAAGGATAAGTGTAACTCATTATTACTATGTTTATATTCCTGGTTATTGTAACAATAAGTCTAACTCATTATTACTATGTTTATATTCCTGGTTATTGTAAGGATAAGTGTTTAAAATGATTTAGGACTTTATCGTGTCCAAAAAAATGAAAGAGTTTGCCTTCTCTATGGTATTAATGAGATTATTAAGGACTGTTGTTGATGTGAAACGACCACTTAGTGGTTGCCAAAAAGTGATTCAAGGTAATATTTTCATGGCGACACATCTTATATGTGCATAAATGACTAGGACGAGTATTGCATACATCATAATAAAATCCACACTGTAGTGTTCACATGTTGAAGTACCCTTTACAAAGTTGAAATCAACCCCAAACGACCACTTAATGGTTGCCAAAAAGTGATTCAAGGTAATATTTTGATGGTGACACATCTTATATGTGCATAAATGACTAGGAGTATTGCATACATCATAATAAAGTAGTGTTCACATGTTGAAGCACCCTTTATAAAGTTGAAAACAACCCCAAATGACCACTTAGTGGTTGCCAAAAAGTAATTCAAGGTCATATTTTGATGGTGACACATCTTATATGTGCATAAATGACTAGGAGGAGTATTGCATACATCATAATAAAGTAGTGTTCACATGTTGAAGCACCCTTTATAAAGTTGAAAACAACCCCAAATGACCACTTAGTGGTTGCCAAAAAGTAATTCAAGGTCATATTTTGATGGTGACACATCTTATATGTGCATAAATGACTAGGAGGAGTATTGCATACATCATAATAAAGTAGTGTTCACATGTTGAAGTACCCTTTATAAAGTTGAAAACAACCCCAAATGACCACTTAGTGGTTGCCAAAAAGTAATTCAAGGTAATATTTTGATGGTGACACATCTTATATAAATGACTAGGAGGAGTATTGCATACATCATAATAAAGTAGTGTTCACATGTTGAAGCACCCTTTATAAAGTTGAAAACAACCCCAAATGACCACTTAGTGGTTGCCAAAAAGTAATTCAAGGTAATATTTTGATGGTGACACATCTTATATAAATGACTAGGAGGAGTATTGCATACATCATAATAAAGTAGTGTTCACATGTTGAAGCACCCTTTATAAAGTTGAAAACAACCCCAAATGACCACTTAGTGGTTGCCAAAAAGTAATTCAAGGTAATATTTTCATGGTGACACATCTTATATGTGCATAAATGACTAGGAGGAGTATTGCATACATCATAATAAAGTAGTGTTCACATGTTGAAGTACCCTTTATAAAGTTGAAAACAACCCCAAATGACCACTTAGTGGTTGCCAAAAAGTGATTCAAGGTAATATTTTGATGGTGACACATCTTATATGTGCATAAATGACTAGGAGGAGTATTGCATACATCATAATAAAGTAGTGTTCACATGTTGAAGCACCCTTTATAAAGTTGAAAACAACCCCAAATGACCACTTAGTGGTTGCCAAAAAGTGATTCAATGGAATATTTTCATGGCGACACATCTTATATGTGCATAAATGACTAAGAAAAGTATCGCATATATCATAATAAAATCCACACTGTAGTGTTCACATGTTGAAGTACCCTTTACAAAGTTGAAATTAACCCCAAATGACCACTTAGTGGTTGCCAAAAAGTGATTCAAGGTAATATTTTCATGGTGACACATCTTATATGTGCATAAATGACTAGGAGGAGTATTGCATACATCATAATAAAGCAGTGTTCACATGTTGAAGCACCCTTTACAAAGTTGAAATCAACCCCAAATGACCACTTAGTGGTTGCCAAAAAGTGATTCAAGGTAATATTTTGATGGTGACACATCTTATATGTGCATAAATGACTAGGAGGAGTATTGCATACATCATAATAAAGTAGTGTTCACATGTTGAAGCACCCTTTATAAAGCCCGCATGACATTATGGCTGCCACCAGCAGAGGCACTGTTGATGAATGTAATGTGTTGAAGGAAAAAAAAAGATCCCTCCATCCATTTTCTTTCACTTGCCCTCATATTTTGTACCATTTTAATCAACTATTAACAATCTGTTTTTATTTCAATGCCGATGAATGCTATTTAGACAAATGCCCGTGTGTGGGCGGAGTCCGCTAAAGCTGAAAAGTATGTGAAAAATATGTTTTTATGCTGTTGACAAAGTCAGAAGACGGTCTGAGAAGACCAAGTGAGCCAAGATGTTGTGGAGTTTCAACATAAAGCTGACATTCAAAACTGTAAATCAATCAATCAATCAATCAATCAAAGTTTACTTATATAGCCCTACATCACGAGTGTCTCAAAGGGCTGCACAAGCCACAACGACATCCTGGGCTCAGATCCCACATCAGGGCAAGGAAAAACTCAACCCAATGGGATGACAATGAGAAACCTTGGAGGGGACCGCAGATGTGGGGACTCCATAGTCCACCTGCTTGGGCTTGGATGAGTCGTGGCTGCAGATGGCGGACAATCCCGACACATGGCTTAGTGCACGCGTGCGTCAAACTGTGGGCGTCATGATGGCACTATCTTGTGACAATCAGACGAGTCAGCACATGAGAGTGCAGTGGAAAGATGGCACATCCTGATAGCAGATAGACCGTCTTCACCATCCAGGTCACACCAAAAACTGCAGAAAAACATGCTAGCATAGCATACAGTACATGGACTACAAACATCCTCAAAGTTTGGAGGTCATTAAGGTCATGTCTACACTAAGTGGTTTAAGCCCTTAAACACATCATTATTTAGCCTAAGCCCCGTTTCAGCCACACTAAACCAGCGTTTAAGGTCTCCCTCCTCGGACACATTTTTACACGGGTAAGTCAGCCGTGTAATTCTTGATTCTCCGGCTCTTAGCTTTGTATGGACTCATTGATCCTTTACAAAGTCAGTTCGGAGAGGAAGGGACGCCAGAAAGACCACGCCCACACAGGAAGTGACACCAGAAAGACCGCGCCCCACACAGGAAGAGACGTTCGGAGAGGAAGTGACGCCAGAAAGACCACGCCCACACAGGAAGTGACACCAGAAAGACCGCGCCCCACACAGGAAGAGACGTCAGAAAGAACGCGCCACAGGCAGCTTCATAACAAAGATGGAGGCGGATCATCCAGACATGCCGTGTTTCTCCTTCTTTACATGTACAGACACTTCACATTTTCAGTAGACTCATAATAAATTCATAAAAGAAGCAAAAAAAAAAATAAGAGTTGTAGAAATGATTGGAAACTCATAACAGCCATGACATGATGTTCTTTACAAGTGTATGTACACTTTTGACCATGACTGTATATAACATAGTAACAGGCACAATTATAATAACATTGACTATTTATGTATTTTTTAAAGCATACGAGGTGCAATTTTAAATTTCTAAAACGCATCCCGCTCCCCCCCCAACATCACTAATTACTGCTCACTGCAGACTCCATGAGAGTCAACAAACATTATAAAACATCACCTACTGTACAATGTCTGCTGTCATTAGGATCCATTTATATGAAGAATGACTCATAATCCTCAAAAAGAAAAGGGGACCCAGGCGCCATTTCCGGGTCCTAATCGGCTGTTGTAATGTACCAACTTGTCAGAATACGTCCTCAGCCTTCTTCTATCCAGGTGAGAGGCATGATTCATGATCTACAATAAACTTCTAGGGGGCAAGGAAGCGAGGAAACACCTCACCAGTCGATCGCGTCGAAATTGTAGACAAGCTTGTGATCAGGACGCCACTATAAATAGTTTGTCTGCATTTGTGCTTAAAATATTATACCACTAATACTTGTTCATATTCAAATCACAAAATGTAAATGCAGTATTGTTGGCGCTTTTTGGATGGTTATTTATTGGATTATATGTGCAAAATAGAGGAGCTCCCATTGGCTCCACTGTAAGTGCACTAGTGTTGTCCCAATACCAGTACCAAAATGTATTTCCATACTTTTTTAAATAAAGGCGACCACAAAAAATGTCATTATTGTCTTTATTTTAACAAAAAATGTTAGTGTACATGAAACATGTGTTTATTATTGTCATTTAGTCCTTAAATAAAGTGTTGAACATACTAGACAACTTGTCTTTTAGTAGTAAGTAAACAAACAAAGACTCCTAATTAGTCTGCTGATGTATGCAGTAACATATTGTGTCATTTATACACCTATTATTTTGTACACATTATGAGGGACAAACTGTAAAAAAGATTATTAATTTACTGTTAATATCTGCTTATTTTCTCTTTTAATATGTTCTTTCTACACTTATGTTAAAATGTAATAATCACTTATTCTTCTCTTCTTTGATACTTACATTAGTTTTGGATGATACCACACATTTAGGTATGGATGTGATACCAAGTAGTTACAGGATCATACATTGGTCATATTCAAAGTCCTCATGTGTCCAGAGACATATTTACTGACTTTATAAACATTATATACTTTTTAAAAAAGGAAAGAAGATTTTGTGATGCCAAAACATAGACGTAATGATAGTAGGGACGGACTGGTACTTTTTAGTGGTCTAGTACCGAATATTATTAATTAGTATCGCGGTACTATACTAATAAAACCGTAGCGCACTTTTGATCACATTTATTTCATATTTTTAGACTGCATTAAAAAAATCTATTCCATCCGTCGTCATGTCTTCCATAATGATTATGAATGACAGGCAGAATTCCGAAAAAGGGCAGTTCCCCTTTAAATTAAATCAAAGCAATAAACTTAATTATTTTTCTTACATACAAGAGAACATGTGCAATAATTAACTATATCTTAATTGAATTGCTTTTCCTACATTTAAAACACTTCCACGTAAAGGTTACAACTGTGCATTGATTTTATTTCATTTTAATTTTTTCATCGATTATCACTTTCCGCCGGTATTTCGTTGTGTTTATATTTGCCGGTGTCGTGCCAAAATGTGATTGCCTGCCAAAAATGTATTTCCTTGGCGGGAGCGCGCACCGCTGGCTAAACCTGCATTGGTCTGTCCACAGTGGATTACTAGACAAACACTTTATCTTCCTGGTTATTGTAACGCTACGTAGGTGTTTGACATTATTTTAGCCTTTATCGTGTCAGGGAAATGACAGTTTGCCTTTTCTGTGGTATTAATGAGATTTAAAAGATTGTTGTTAGTCCCATGTTGATGTGATAAAACCTCTTTGTTTGGAAGATACACACAATTGTAACTGTTATTTCTTCCTGCACATAATACATATGTATAAAGTGTTTGGATGTATTCCTTTATGTAACATTTTCATTAAATGTAATATTGCCTGACAAAAAGTGATTCAACGTAATATTTTGATATCTACACGTCGCATATTTTACTACAATACCCTTATGGGCATTACATATATTAAAATCAATTACCTACTGTACTGTTGACTTGATATACCCTTTTTTTTTACCCAAACGACCACTTTGCTGCTGCCAAAATATGATTTCAAGTAATATTTTGATATATGTAATGCCCATAAGGGTGTTCTAGTAAAGATGAGATGTGTCAGATCTGGCCCGCAAACACCTGGAAATGATATGTGTCAATAAAGTACTTCATATGTAATGGATTGTTTTCATTTTGATAGAAAAAATATATGTACTGCTTGAAATTGCATGCCTTTTAAAGGCCTACTGAAATGATTTTTTTTAATTTAAACGGGAATAGCAGATCCATTCTATGTGTCATACTTGATCATTTCGCGATATTGCCATATTTTTGCTGAAAGGATTTAGTAGAGAAAATCGACGATAAAGTTCGCAACTTTTGCTCGCTGATAAAAAAAAGTCTTGCCTGTAGCGGAAGTAGCGTGACGTCACAGGAGCTAGTATTCCTCACAATTCCCCGTTGTTTACAATGGAGCGAGAGAGATTCGGACCGAGAAAGTGATGATTACCCCATTAATTTGAGCGAGGAGGAAAGATTCGTAGATGAGGAACGTTGCAGTGAAGGACTTGAGAGGCAGTGATGGACGTATCTTTTTTCGCTCTGACCGTAACTTAGGTACAAGCTGGCTCATTGGATTCCACACTCTCCTTTTTTTATTGTGGATCACGGATTTGTATTTTAAACCACCTGGGATACTATATCCTCTTGAAAATGAGAGTCGAGAACACGAAATGGACATTCAGTGCCTTTTATCTCCACGACAATACATCGGCGAAATGCTTAAGCTACGAGCTAACGTGATAGCATCGTGCTTTAACTGCATATAGAAACAAAAAAATAAAGCCCTGACTGGAAGGATAGATAGAAAATCAACAATACTATTAAACCGTGGACATGTAAATACACGGTTAATGCTTTCCAGGCTGGCGAAGGTTAACAATGCTGTGCTAACGACGCCATTGAAGCTAACTTAGCAACTTAGCAACGGGACCTCACAGAGCTATGCTAAAAACATTAGCTCTCCACCTACGCCAGCCAGCCCTCATCTACTCATCAACACCCGTGCTCACCTACGTTCCAGCGATCGGCAGAAGGACGAAGGACTTCACCCGAGACGTAGGAAGTCAAGGTGAGGTCGGCGGCTAGCGCGGCTAGCGCTCCAACAAAGTCCTCCTGGTTGTGTTGCTGTAGTCCGCTGCTAATACACCGATCCCACCTACAACTGTCTTCTTTGCAGCCTTCATTGTTCATTAAACAAATTGCAAAAGATGTCCAGAATACTGTGGAATTATGAAATGAAAACAGAGCTTTTTGTATAGGATTCTACGGGTACCATAACTTCCGTTACTCGGACTTCGTCACGCGCATACGTCATCATACCGCGACGTTTCAGCCGGATATTTCCCGGGAAGTTTTAAAAGTCACTTTATAAGTTAACCCGGCCGTATTGGCATGTGTTGCAATGTTAATATTTCATCATTGATATATAAACTATCAGACTGCGTGGTCGGTAGTAGTAGGTTTCAGTAGGCCTTTAAACTATAATAGTATCCATTATTGCAACAAATATTACAGTATATTATCATACTTTCCAAACATTTTTTGTCTAAATAAGAATAAATACTTGAATATCTGCTTGACTTGTGATTTTACAGCAAACTATTCATTAAATTAATACAAATGACAATACATCCCAACAGGTGTAAAAGAAAGTGCATCTCTATCCTCCTTCAAAACCGCACTAAAACAACACCTCCAGGCAACTACAACCCTTGACTAACACCCCCCCCCCCCACCCCCCAACACATCCCACCTCCCTGGATTGTAAATAATCAAATGTATTTCTAATGTATATACTTGTTCTTATGCTATCTGAACTCACTATGTCCACTACTTGCTGTACATATCCTACCAAGTCAGACCTACACTGTTACCATGTCCATTTCTCTGATGATGCAATTGTTGATGACTGAAGTGTTGATATCAACCAAACCCTCCTCATCCCACCCCCCGGATTGTAAATAATTCAATGTATATACTCTGATGATTAACTTGTGTGATGCCTGTATTATGATGATAGTATATATCTGTATCATGAATTGATTAACGTGGACCCCGACTTAAGCAAGTTGAAAAACTTATTGGGGTGTTACCATTTAGTGGTCAATTGTACGGAACATGTACTGTACTGTGCAATGTACTAATAAAAGTTTCAATCAATCAAATTCAATCAATCAAAAGATTTTACAGTGTTCTTTACAGCAGTGGTCCCCAACCACCGGGCCTCGGCCCGGTACCGGTCCGTGGATCGATTGGTACCGGGCCGCACAAGAAATAATTAGCTTTTTACGTTTTATTTAATATCTGAGCCCGAACGATTTTTTTTTTTTTTTAGTATTTTATTTTGAAAAATGACCGGATTCTCTCGGTTATATCTTGGTCACTTGAGCGGCAAAATTTAACCCAGCTAGGAAAATGAGTAAAAAACTGACGTTTTTGGAAAGTTTCTTTGTGAAGTGGAAAAGAGAGAGAAGAACAGCCTACGACTTCCAACAAAAAGAAAGCTTTTAACAGACAATACCAGGAGCCATACTTGAAATATGGATTTATGGCAACAGGTGATTCCCACGCACCGAGCCCGCTCTGGATAATATGTGGTGACCAGCTCTCTAATGAGGCAATGAAGCCTTCAAAACTGCTTCGCCACTTAGAGACCAAGCACCCTGGATTAAAAGACAAGTATTTTGAAAGAAAAAAAACATGAAGATGAAAAAAAGAAGAAATTACTGAGAGCGTTTGGGCAGAGGGAGGTGAGGGAGAGGAGGAGAGCTTGTGAGTGGACCGGGCACACAAACATGCAGGAGGCTTATCTGACGGTTCAAACTGACAACTTTATTTCAGCTGTTGAAAAATAACATCCTTAAAGAAAGAAGTGTTGAATTACTGCTTCTTGTCATTTATATTTTTTTCCACGTGATTATTTATTTATGTAATGGGCAGAGAGGAAGTTACCAGAGACTTTGATGTTATATTCATGTTATGTTGTACAAATAAAGGTCCATATGAGTACACAGTGGATTCACGTTTATTATTATTTCATGACAAAGGCCCCCCCCCCTAGTCCGTGGGACAAATTTTCAAGCGTTGACCGGTCCGCAGTTACAAAAAGTTTGGGAACCACTGCTTTACAACATATTACTGTAAATTGAAAAAAATAAATAATTCTGGCACATGGTCAGCAGTGTTTCCCATAAACTGCCAAGATACCTGTGGTGGTGGGGGCGTGGCTTTGGGCGTGGTCACTATGACATCATCGAGTAATTTGCATAATTTACTACAATGATTTGACTTTCTCTAAAAAGGCTCAAAAAATGTATACTTACTAATTAATAAAAACAGCTTTGTTTTAAACGTCCATTCATCCATCCATTTTACAGTATAATTACAACACTTTATGTACATATTTGTATACAGATTTGAACAATAAGTTATTCACTGAAATATATGTATTAGTTGTGGTTCTTACAAAAAATATATCTTATAAAATATAAAAGCTAAAATGTCTCAAAGCTCTGCCCCTTTAATTAGTGCATACTAAATAATTTAACTTTAGCCTACTACTACAAGCATATTATTTACCAGCAACATAAAGTGAAACAGGTGTCCTGCCACAGTCAGTAACAAATAAACAGAAAACAGTAGTGGTGGTAGATAGACACAGAGCTTCATCAAACATCTGATCCACTGAACAAAGAGCTCCAAAAATCTTGAACTTTAGACTGCCATCAGTTTTACTCCCTACACTTAACCATGTGTTTCCTACTGCCTGCACACTTTGCACCCTTTGTTATATACACATGTTGTGTTTCTAATAGAAATACATTTAATAAAGTCAAATACAAATAAGGCAACAAGAGAAGTATCCTACACTTCTCTTTTGTAAAGTAAATCTGAACAGCCGATATGGGCATCTACATCAACTATATGATTTGCCTGAGAAGCTGGAGAGGACCAAAAAATAAAAAATAAAATAAAATTATTATTATTATTTATTTATTTTTATTTTATTTTATTTGTGGCGGACGTAATTCTTTCGTGGCGGGCCGCCACAAATAAATGAATGTGTGGGAAACCCTAGTCAGGATTGTACCACCTGTGCCTCAATTTGAGCCAGGAAAAAACCCGGCCTATGGAAATCCCAAATACACAAAAACGGGTACCAGCAGGTAAGAAAAGTAGAATTTTGCATAATGTGACCCTTTTGATGTTCAGCACTTTTTAGGTCAAACTGGTATAAACAAGTAACCAGAACATGATGCCACTAGTTGGTAAGCCAATGAATGGCTTACCACAGTGTTTTTCAACCACTGTGCCGCGGCACACTAGTGTACCGTGAGATATTGTCTGGTGTGCCGTGGGAGATTATGTAATTTCACGTAATTGGGTTAAAAATATTTTTTGCAAACCAGTATATATAATCCTTAAATGTGCCGTTGTTGAGTGTCTATACTGTCTTGAGCTCGACAGAGTAACCGTGTAATACTCTTCCATACCAGTAGGTGGCAGCAGGTAGCTAATTGCTTTGTAGATGTCGGGAACGACGACAATGGTTTGCAGGTAAAAAGGTGTCTAATGCTTAAACCAAAAATAAACAAAAGGCGAGTGCCGCTATGAAAAGGCAAAACTAAAACTGAACTGGCTGCAAAGTAAACAAAAACAGAATGCTGGACGACAGCAAAGACTTACAGCGTGTGGAGCAGACGGCGTCCACAAATGACGTGACAATCAACACCAAAATAGGAGCGTAAAACGTGAATTATATTTATATAGCGCTTTTTCTCTAGTGACTCAAAGTGTTTTACATAGTGAAACACAATATCTAAGTTACATTTAAAGCAGTGTGGGTGGCACTGGGGGCAGGTGGGTAAAGTGTCTTGCCCAAGGACACAACGGCAGTGACTAGGATGGCAGAAGCTGGGATCGAACCTGGAACCCTTAAGTTGCTGGCACGGCCACTCTTACCAACCGAGCTATACCGCTTTGAGTCACTAGAGAGAGAAAAAAGTGCTATATAAATATAATTCACTTCAAGACAAGAAGTAAAACACTACACACAGGGAAACACCAAACAACTCCAAATAAGTCAGGGTGTGATGTGACAAGTGGTGACAGTACACCTACTTTGAGACAAGAGCTATAGTGATGCATGCTTGGTTATGGTTGGAATTCATATCAAACAATTGCGAGAACGACTTTTTATTGTCAATATCGGCTGCTGGGCTTCATTTTTTAATTTTTTCTGCTGGTGGTGTGCCTCAGAATTTTTTCAATGAAAAAAATGTGCCTCGGCTCAGAAAAGGTTGAAAAACACTGGCTTACCAAATGTCATGTATATTCATACTGACCTCTTCCAAGCTCAGAGAATGATTGATAGCATGTGGGCAAGGCTAACTAATTGCCATTTAGCCAATGTAATGATCTCCCTACATATGGGGCTAAGCTCTTCACTTATCATGCTGCCGTGCGCTTAAACTCGCCAAAATGGCGCCACAAAACCAAAAGCCTGCGTCCTGCACACATGACACAAGGGATTATACGTTCCAGTTGAAATCAGCGAGAATGTGGTGAATAGGACTACTATGGACCGCTCTCACAAGCGCTCTTCTGTGCTTGTGAATGCTGAATGCTAATGACCAATTCCTCTTTTCCAACGCTCCCAGTCAGAACCACAACTGTTCCATGTGACGACTCAGCAGCTCCCACGCAGAAGAATATTTCTCAATATGTAATTAGATACCTATTTCTGTACTAAAATGAAGAGAATAAACTAAGCTGATGGTTTGAACTGGCAAAACCAGAGAGGCAGCTGCAAACTAAAAATTGGATGATTTGCCTTTGAACTACTGATATCCCGCTTGGCAAGTCACTTCCCTTAACAAGTCACTTCCCGTTTACCAAGAGAAAAACCTTTGACCTACTCAGACTGAATTCTTGTACAATAAACTCACTCCTACTGCATTTCCACCGATAGCGTCGTTCTCCTATCTAAGGAGGTTTTGTCTACCCAGGAACATACTTTTCTTATCCACTGACTGGTCTAACGTTGTACTTCCAGTGGAAGAAATAGAAATAAATACAAAAAACATCTTACCGAAAACAACGAGGATGAAGAGGAAAGTGGCCACTCCGGCTGTGATGTAGAACATGATTCTAATGTGGTGGGCCAGCTCGTCCAGGTCGTCCACGTTAGGCACCAGGATAGGTGGCACCAGGAACCCAATGGCGATACCCAACTGCAAAACAATATAGCTCGATTTAAAATGTCCTATTATATATTGAATAGACTGCAAAGACAAGATATTTCATGTTCACACTGAGAAACTGTTCTTTTTGGCAAATATTAGCTCATTTGGAATTTGATGGCTGCAACATGTTTCAAAAAAGCTGGCACAAGTGGCAAAAAAGAGTGATAAAGTTGAGGAATGCTCATCAAAGACTTATTTGGAACATCCCACAGGTGAACAGGCTAATTGGGAACAGGTGGGTGCCATGATTGGGTATAAAAGCAGCTTCCATGAAATGCTCAGTCATTCACAAACAAGGACGGGGCGAGGGTCACCACTTTGTCAACAAATGCCTGAGCAAATTGTTGAAGGACAACATTTCTCAACAAGGAATTTAGGGATTTCACCATCTACGCTCTGTAATATCATCAAAAGGTTCAGAGAATCTGGAGAAATCACTGCACGTAAGCCATGATATTACACACCTTGGATCCCTCAGGCGCTACTGCATCAAAAAGCGACATCAGTGTGTAAAGGATATCACCACATGGGCTCAGGAACACTTCAGAAAACCACTGTCAGTAACTACAGTTGGTCGCTACATCTGTAAGTGCAAGTTAAAACTCTACTATGCAAAGCCAAAGCCATTTATCAACAACACCCAGAAACGCTTCGCTAGGCCCGAGCTCATCTAAGATGGACTGATGCAAAGTGGAAAAGTGTTCTGTGGTCTGACGAGTCCACATTTCTAATTGTTTTTGGAAACTGTGGACCAAAGAGGAAAAGAAGCATGGGGACTGTTCTAGGGTGAAAGTGTAAAAGGCAGCATGTGTGATGGTATGGGGGTGTATTAGTGGCCAAGACATGTTCTAGGGTGAAAGTGTAAAAGGCAGCATGTGTGATGGTATGGGGGTGTATTAGTGGTCAAGACATGGGTAACTTACACATCTGTGAAGGCTCCATTAATGCTGAAAGGTACATACAGCTTTTGGAGCAACATATGTTGCCAGCCAAGCAACGTTATCATGGACGCCCCTGCTTATTTCAGCAAGACAATGCCAAGCCAGGTGTTACAACAGTGTGGCTTCATAGTAAAAGAGTGTGGGTACTAGACTGGCCTGCCTGTAGTCCAGACATTGAAAATGTGTGAAGGCTAAAATATGAGAAGGGAGACTGTTGAACAACTTAAGCTGTACATCAAGCAAGAATGGGAAAGAATTCCACCTCAAAAATGTGTCTCCTCACTTCCCAAACCTTTACTGAGTGTTGTTAAAAGGAAAGGCCATGTAACACACTGGTAAAAATGTGTTGCAGCCATTCAATTATAAGTTCATGATTATTTGCAAAAAATAAAAATAATTCTCAGCTGTAACATGAAATATCTTGTCTTTGCAGCCTTTTCAATTGAATATAAGTTGAAAAGGATTTGTTGTATTCTCTTTTTATTTACCATTTACACAACCTGACAACTTCACTGCTTTTGTAGTTTGTGACTCCGTATTTTTTTAATGAAAAAATGTTGCCTTGGCTCACAAAAGGTTGCTTTAATCTACAATCAACTTTGCACATCTGATCATTCTAGATCCACTCCAAAAATCTGAATCTTTAAAGCAGATATTTTTACAACAATGCTGGCGTACTACCGTAGCAATATGTTTATAAGGGTGGTTGTAGACCACAGGAGAAGTAATACTGTAGCAATATGTGTATAAGGGTGGTTGTAGACCACATGAGAAGTAATACTGTAGCAATATGTTTATAAGGGTGGTTGTAGACCACATGAGAAGTAATACTGTAGCAATATGTTTATAAGGGTGGTTGTAGACCACATGAGAAGTAATACCGTAGCAATATGTTTATAAGGGTGGTTGTAGACCACATGAGAAGTAATACTGTAGCAATATGTTTATAAGGGTGGTTGTAGACCACATGAGAAGTAATACTGTAGCAATATGTTTATAAGGGTGGTTGTAGACCACATGAGAAGTAATACCGTAGCAATATGTTTATAAGGGTGGTTGTAGACCACATGAGAAGTAATACTGTAGCAATATGTTTATAAGGGTGGTTGTAGACCACATGAGAAGTAATACTGTAGCAATATGTTTATAAGGGTGGTTGTAGACCACATGAGAAGTAATACTGTAGCAATATGTTTATAAGGGTGGTTGTAGACCACATGAGAAGTAATACTGTAGCAATATGTTTATGAAGGTGGTTGTAGACCACATGAGAAGTAATACTGTAGCAATATGTTTATAAGGGTGGTTGTAGACCACATGAGAAGTAATACTGTAGCAATATGTTTATAAGGGTGGTTGTAGACCACATGAAAGGTAATACTGTAGCAATATGTGTATAAGGGTGGTTGTAGACCACATGAGAGGTAATACTGTAGCAATATGTTTATGAAGGTGGTTGTAGACCACATGAGAAGTAATACTGTAGCAATATGTTTATGAAGGTGGTTGTAGACCACATGAGAAGTAATACTGTAGCAATATGTTTATAAGGGTGGTTGTAGACCACATGAGAAGTAATACTGTAGCAATATGTTTATAAGGGTTGTTGTAGACCACATGAGAAGTAATACTGTAGCAATATGTTTATAAGGGTGGTTGTAGACCACATGAGAAGTAATACTGTAGCAATATGTGTATAAGGGTGGTTGTAGACCACATGAGAAGTAATACTGTAGCAATATGTGTATAAGGGTGGTTGTAGACCACAGGAGAAGTAATACTGTAGCAATATGTGTATAAGGGTGGTTGTAGACCACATGAGAAGTAATACTGTAGCAATATGTTTATAAGGGTTGTTGTAGACCACATGAGAAGTAATACTGTAGCAATATGTTTATAAGGGTGGTTGTAGACCACATGAGAAGTAATACTGTAGCAATATGTTTATAAGGGTGGTTGTAGACCACATGAGAAGTAATACTGTAGCAATATGTGTATAAGGGTGGTTGTAGACCACATGAGAAGTAATACTGTAGCAATATGTGTATAAGGGTGGTTGTAGACCACAGGAGAAGTAATACTGTAGCAATATGTTTATAAGGGTGGTTGTAGACCACATGAGAAGTAATACTGTAGCAATATGTTTATAAGGGTGGTTGTAGACCACATGAAAAGTAATACTGTAGCAATATGTGTATAAGGGTGGTTGTAGACCACATGAGAGGTAATACTGTAGCAATATGTTTATAAAGGTGGTTGTAGACCACATGAGAAGTAATACTGTAGCAATATGTTTATGAAGGTGGTTGTAGACCACATGAGAAGTAATACTGTAGCAATATGTTTATAAGGGTGGTTGTAGACCACATGAGAAGTAATACTGTAGCAATATGTGTATAAGGGTGGTTGTAGACCACAGGAGAAGTAATACTGTAGCAATATGTGTATAAGGGTGGTTGTAGACCACATGAGAAGTAATACTGTAGCAATATGTTTATAAGGGTGGTTGTAGACCACATGAGAAGTAATACTGTAGCAATATGTGTATAAGGGTGGTTGTAGACCACATGAGAAGTAATACTGTAGCAATATGTTTATAAGGGTGGTTGTAGACCACATGAGAAGTAATACTGTAGCAATATGTTTATAAGGGTGGTTGTAGACCACATGAGAAGTAATACTGTAGCAATATGTGTATAAGGGTGGTTGTAGACCACAGGAGAAGTAATACTGTAGCAATATGTGTATAAGGGTGGTTGTAGACCACAGGAGAAGTAATACTGTAGCAATATGTTTATAAGGGTGGTTGTAGACCACATGAGAAGTAATACTGTAGCAATATGTGTATAAGGGTGGTTGTAGACCACATGAGAAGTAATACTGTAGCAATATGTGTATAAGGGTGGTTGTAGACCACATGAGAAGTAATACTGTAGCAATATGTTTATAAGGGTGGTTGTAGACCACATGAGAAGTAATACTGTAGCAATATGTTTATAAGGGTGGTTGTAGACCACATGAGAAGTAATACTGTAGCAATATGTGTATAAGGGTGGTTGTAGACCACATGAGAAGTAATACTGTAGCAATATGTGTATAAGGGTGGTTGTAGACCACATGAGAAGTGTACAGTTGACACCATGGTGTTAGAAGTGCCACAAAGACCCTAAAAGTCCTGTGGGACTCTGGCATCCCACAGAATGCCCATACAGCAGACAGACGCCTCAGACAGACTGTTGTCCAAACCTGGTTTCCAAGAACCCCAATGGCACAGGCGCTGGAGACCTCCTCCTCCCCGAACCACACAGAGGCCAGATAAGAGGGAATCCCCAGCACAAAGACTGTCGCCACCGAGCAAACCAACTGTCCAAAGAAGGTGAGGGCAAACAAATTGGGACCGGCGCTGCCCACTTTAATCCAAGCGCCGATGCAATTAAAGGCCGAGCCTGCCAGGACCACGTCCCGGATGCCCCTGTGGTCCAGAAGCCACAGGACAGGCAGGATGAGCAGGACGTAGGTGAGCAGATAGATCATAGCCAGCCAGTCTATGGCCAGAGCGTCTATGTTGTAGAACTTGATGAAGATGTTGCTGATGATGCCGTACTGCAGCCACATGAAGGCGTTGCTGGCCGACACAGCGCTGAAGACAAACAACATGAGCCAGCGACGATGGTACAGCTTTGTCTCAGACTCTCTTTGGAACACCTGGTCATCCATCAAACACAAGCGGGACTCGCTGGGACTTAAAGGTCCCGGAGTCCACTGCACGGACGCCAAGCCTGGAGCCAGAGTCTTTGAGCGCGTGGAGCTTTTCATCTTTTCTTCACGGGTGAACTCTGAATTTGCACGGTTGCCTTTTAAAGTATTGTTCCGGGGCATGGCGGCCGTCCCTGCAAGGTGAGGCTTCTTCAGATTCTCTCCAGGTCCAGTATGCAAAGTGCAGCCTGTATGCTTGTCACAAGGAGCTGCTGAGGACGCTTTCACAGGTCAAGGCATTGTCATGGTCATTGCATCTGGTGGCGAGGAGCAGGCTTTACACCACATGTCACATGACCACCAACATTCCAGCTGCAACGCTCAAAAACCAGGACAAGACGCACAATTGGCTAAATATCAGCAGGATCATGCTCGTCCAGGACTACGTTGAGTAGGACCACTGAGCTATGATGACCCTTAGCTTGCATTCCTTCCAACAGATGTATGTTAAAGCATGCACCTTAAATACCAAAACCAAAGCTGTAAAGACTGACTTGGAAGGTTTTCTACTTAAGAAGGTCAATATGCGCTTAAAAAAAACAAATGGGTGGAAAAAATGTATGTGTAAGTTAACTAGTGTTGTTTGTCCCTAACATGTTAACTTCTGAAAGGACACAGTGGACTCATTCTCAATGCGTCACAGGGACACTCCTCTTGTTTTTAGTTTTTTTATACCAGCGTTGTGTAAAAGGTAAATAAAAAGAGAATACAACAAATCCTTTTCAACTTATATTCAATAGAATAGACTGCAAAGACAAGATATTTCATGTTCACACTGAGAAACTTTGTTATTTTTTGCAAATATTAGCTCATCTGGAATTTGATGGCTGCAGCATGTTTCAAAAAAGCTGGCACAAGTGGCAAAAAAGAGTGAGAAAGTTGAGGAATGCTCATCAAAGACTTATTTGGAACATCCCACAGGTGAACAGGCTAATTGGGAACAGGTGGGTGCCATGATTGGGTATAAAAGCAGCTTCCATGAAATGCTCAGTCATTCACAAACAAGGACGGGGCGAGGGTCACCACTTTGTCAACAAATGCCTGAGCAAATTGTTGAACAACAACATTTCTCAACAAGGAATTTAGGGATTTCACCATCTACGCTCCGTAATATCATCAAAAGGTTCAGAGAATGTGGAGAAATCACTGCACATAAGCCATGATATTACACACCTTGGATCCCTCAGGCGCTACTGCATCAAAAAGCCACATCAGTGTGTAAAGGATATCACCACATGGGCTCAGGAACACTTCAGAAAACCACTGGCAGTAATTACAGTTGGTCGCTACATCTGTCAGTGCAAGTTAAAACTCTACTATGCAAAGCCAAAGCCATTTATCAACAACACCCAGAAACGCTTCGCTGGGCCCGAGCTCATCTAAGATGGACTGATGCAAAGTGGAAAAGTGTTCTGTGGTCTGACGAGTCCACATTTCAAATTGTTTTTGGAAACTGTGGACCAAAGAGGAAAAGAAGCATGGGGACTGTTCTAGGGTGAAAGTGTAAAAGGCAGCATGTGTGATGGTATGGGGGTGTATTAGTGGCCAAGACATGGGTAACTTACACATCTGTGAAGGCACCATTAATGCTGAAAGGTACATACAGCTTTTGGAGCAACATATGTTGCCATCCAAGCAACGTTACCATGGACGCCCCTGCTTATTTCAGCAAGACAATGCCAAGCCAGGTGTTACAACAGCGTAATAAAAGAGTGTGGGTACTAGACTGGCCTGCCTGTAGTCCAGACATTGAAAAAGTGTGGCAGCTAAAATATGAGAAGGGAGACTGTTGAACAACTTAAGCTGTACATCAAGCAAGAATGGGAAAGAATTCCACTTCAAAAATGTGTCTCCTCACTTCCCAAACCTTTGCTGAGTGTTGTTAAAAGGAAAGGCCATGTAACACACTGGTAAAAATGCCTTTTTTGCAATGTGTTGCTGACATTCAATTCTAAGTTCATGATTATTTGCAAAAAAGAACAAAGTTTCTCAGTGTGAACATGAAATATCTTGTCTTTGCAGTCTATTCAATTGAATATAAGTTGAAAAGGATTTGTTGTATTTTCTTTTTATTTACCATTTACACAACTTCACTGCTTTTGGCTTTTGTATTTGGGGTTTTGGCACCAGCTGCTAGACTAGATATGACCGGTCTAAGTCTAAGACTAGATGTGACCAATCTAAGTCTAAGACTAGATGTGACCAATCTAAGTCTAAGACTAGATGTGACCAATCTAAGTCTAAGACTAGATGTGACCAATCTAAGTCTAAGACTAGATATGACCGGTCTAAGTCTAAGACTAGATGTGACCAATCTAAGTCTAAGACTAGATGTGACCAATCTAAGTCTAAGACTAGATGTGACCAACCTAAGTCTAAGACTAGATAGCACGTACTAATATGCATGAAAACACTCCGCTTTAGAATTGTTTTAGTTATACTGAAAAACTTACTTGTAGTGATAATTAAACCAGCAACTGCAGGGAGCAAACTTATCCAAAAGATGGCGCCAAAGCACAAACAATAAAACACATTTTTTGCTTGTTTATATATATTTTTTAGCTATATTTAATAAGGCTTTTAGTGAAGAAAAATCCATAAATTAGCCGCACTGTCTTATAGGTCGCAGGGTTCAGAGCGTTGGAAAAAAGCAGCGGCTTATCGTACGGAATTTACGGTACACGCTGTAAGTATTTATGTAATGTAGTAACATTCACATTCATGATCACATGTAATGTTTATGTATTTTGCTCATTTTAAGCATTTATTTAAAAAATGCATCACAACATTTACATTATTTACAATCAGGGGTGTGGAGGGGAGGGGGGGTAGGATATGGACATCAAGTAGTGGACAAAGAGAGAGAGAGAGAGAGAGAGAGAGAGAGAGAGAGAGAGAGAGAGAGAGAGAGAGAGAGAGAGATCAGAAGGCATAAGAAAAAGTATCTACATTTGATTGTTTACATTTGATTATTAGCAATCCGGGGAGGGTGTTAGTTTAAGGTTGTAGCTGCCATTCATATGTTGTCAATATTCAGTGTTTTATCCTTCATAGAAAAATTTCAAATTCCATTACGTTTTTTAAGTTGGTCTGTCATAATGTTTTTAGCATTCAATCAGACATTATTGTGAGGTTTTGTATTAGTGTTCCTAAAAATAGATATACCGGCCCCCAGACACATTTTTTACTCTAAATGTGGCCCCCGAGTCAAAATAATTGCCCAGGCCTGGGTTAGAGTGTCCGCCCTGAGATGGGTAGGTTGTGAGTTCAAACCCCGGCCGAGTCATACCAAAGACTATAAAAATGGGAGCCATTACCTCCCTGCTTGGCACTCAGCATCAAGGCTTGGAATAGGGGGTTAAATCCCCAAAAATTATTCCCGGGGGCGGCACCGCTGCTGCTCACTGCTCCCCTCACCTCCCAGGGGGTGAACAAGGGGATGAGTCAAATGCAGAGGACAAATGTCACCACACCTAGTGTGTGTGTGACTATCATTCAGTGTTGGGACTAACGCGTTACAAAGTAACGCCGTTAGTTTCGGCGGTAACTAGTAATCTAACGCGTTACTTTTTATATTCAGTAACTCCGTTACCGTTACTACATGATGCGTTACTGCGTTATTTTACGTTATCTTTTATGTAGTATCGGCTAGAAAAAGAAGATCTGAGTGTGTTTTATTAGAACGCTGCGGTGGAAAAGAAAAGGCGTGCTTTGTGTGGGTGGGGGGACTCCCAGACCGTAGTTGAGGAGCACAGGGGAGACGTTCCTCCAGGGTCTATGTACTTCCAGGCTAACAACCTTCACTTTACCCGGAAGTGGGTCTTTACAGCTATGACGAGGCCGGCGGTTTGTTGCAACTTTGTGACTTTATTGGACGCAGCCATCCACCAAGCTAGAGCACCTGCACGCACTCACTGTTGCTGCTCGCTCACCCACTGACTTCACTCACCTCGCATGTTGTCATATCTTAAAGGGCCACACACACACACACACACACACACACACACACACACACACACACACACACACACACACACACACACACACACACACACACACACACACACACACGCTACTCTCACAACTAACAAGACATCATGGTGAAGCCAGAAGTCGAGTTTCTTAAAATGGAGACATTCTCAATACTTTTCTTTTGTCAAGCACAAAGAAAATAACATTTTTGTTAAATGTAAGTTGTGTCTTGGATCAAAGATCCTATCTACTTAAAGTTAAAGTTAAAGTGCCATTATGTTGCAGCTATTTAAAATAGTTTTGTCAATTTGTTCTGGCCTGAAATAAATTGGCCCTTTGAAACATATCTTTGTCTTTGTGTGTTGTATGTAGGGCTGCAACTAACGATTAATTTGATAGTCGATTATTACTTCGATTAATCGATTAATAATCGGATGAAAGAGACAAACTAAATTTCTATCCTTTCCAGTATTTTATTGAAAAAAACAAGCATACTGGCACCATGTTGTGGACATTGGGGGTGCAGCATACACCAACAATAACACAGAAATGTAACTCATCAGAACTGGATCAGATATTGTACACATTTCTGTTGTGAATAACAAAGGATCAATTTTAGGCTGCCTCTGAATAATAGCATGAAATATTCCAGCACCTTCATAACGTTTAGTTATACTAAAGCGTCACTCAAATCTAAATATATTTATATAGCTTTATCGGCCCGGCTACATTGATCCATTATGAAACCAACCTGAGATATTTCTGTCCGTTACGTTTATTTCCAAATTGGTAACCGTGCGTTTTCTCTCTCAAAACGGAGTCAAATGTGCCGGAGACACATTATCAGCCCCGCGTTGCAACAAAGGCATAACTTTAACGTTACTCACAAAGAAGCTGAACTCATGAATGCTTGTTGCCACTATGGACTTCAAAAGTTACGTACTGTGAGTTGTTCCCTTCATCCATGGCTCCAACATGTTTCCTTTTCAGGTGCTTCTAAAGCAATGTTGTACTTCCGTGCCATTTTGCAGGAAACGCTCTTCTTTGAAGTCTTTAAAGTAAAGTGTTCCCACACTTTGGACGACTTAGGTCGTACACTTTTCTCCATTGAAGCAATAACCTCAAGATGTTTCTCCGCTAAACTATCGCTAGTGTTTTCCTGCGCCATTTTTCGAATGTTTCCAGCAAAGGAGACGCCGTCGTCGCGTGAGCTGCACATGACCATCATTGGCTAGCTTACGCCACCTCATGAGACGTAGCCTCAGCGCCGCCCTGGCGCTGTTTTGTACTTATTTTGATTATTGTTTCTCAGCTGTTTATAAATGTTGCAGTTTATAAATAAAGGTTTATAAAACAAAAAAAAACCAACAACAAAAAAATTACCAAAAAAAAAAAAAGCCTCCGCGCATGCGCATAGTTCCAACGAATCGATGAATAAATTAATCGCCAACTATTTTGATAATCGATTTTAATCGATTAGTTGTTGCAGCCCTAGTTGTATGTTAAGCACATTGTTTGTGTGTTGTATGTAGACCACATTGTTTGTGTGTTGTATGTAGAGCACATTGTTTGTGTGTTGTATGTAGACCACATTGTTTGTGTGTTGTATGTAGAGCACATTGTTTGTGTGTTGTATGTAGACCACATTGTTTGTGTGTTGTATGTAGAGCACATTGTTTGTGTGTTGTATGTAGAGCACATTGTTTGTGTGTTGTATGTAGACCACATTGTTTGTGTGTTGTATGTAGACCACATTGTTTGTGTGTTGTATGTAGAGCACATTGTTTGTGTGTTGTATGTAGACCACATTGTTTGTGTGTTGTATGTAGAGCACATTGTTTGTGTGTTGTATGTAGACCACATTGTTTGTGTGTTGTATGTAGAGCACATTGTTTGTGTGTTGTATGTAGAGCACATTGTTTGTGTGTTGTATGTAGAGCACATTGTTTGTGTGTTGTATGTAGAGCACATTGTTTGTGTGTTGTATGTAGAGCACATTGTTTGTGTGTTGTATGTAGACCACATTGTCTGTGTGTTGTATGTAGACCACATTGTTTGTGTGTTGTATGTAGAGCACATTGTTTGTGTGTTGTATGTAGAGCACATTGTTTGTGTGTTGTATGTAGACCACATTGTTTGTGTGTTGTATGTAGACCACATTGTTTGTGTGTTGTATGTAGAGCACATTGTTTGTGTGTTGTATGTAGAGCACATTGTTTGTGTGTTGTATGTAGAGCACATTGTTTGTGTGTTGTATGTAGAGCACATTGTTTGTGTGTTGTATGTAGAGCACATTGTTTGTGTGTTGTATGTAGAGCACATTGGTCTACATACAACACACAAACAATGTACTGTATGTAGAGCACATTGCTTTCTGAGTTGAGTGATGCAAATGCATGTCAAGTTGATCAACACATTGTATTATTATTCTCCAGTGCAATAACAGTACTGACGTGAAGGCTAAAAGGGCATTAATGGGAGCCTTAAAAAAGGAAAAAAAATAAGTAACTAAATAGTTACTTTTCACTAACGCGTTACTTTTTGGTGTAAGTAACTGAGTTAGTAACTGAGTTACTTTTGAAATAAAGTAACTAGTAACTGTAACTAGTTACTGTTTTTCAGTAACAAACCCAGCACTACTATCATTGCTGCTTGAACTTGAACTTAACTAATCGGTGGCGGATCGATCGGGACATCACTATCAACAACGTGCTTTTTTGTGACTGTAACCTGGGAGGAAAGGCGTTAAAAAGGGCATCTTTTTAACTTCTCTAGGATGCTCACCTGATTCCCAAACACGCCGATGGAACACGCCGTGGACACTTCGTCGGAGCCGAACCACACCGAGGCTATCCTGGAGGGCATGCCCAGGATGAAGACCTGGGCGAGGGAGCAGCAGAACTGTCCCGAGAAGGTGACGGCGAACAGGTGGGGCTGGACGCTCACCACCTTCAGCCACGTCCCGGCGCAGTTGAGCGCCGTGGCCGCGATGGCGACCACCCGCAGCCCCTTCCTGTCCAGCAGCCAGGTGACGGGCAGGATGAAGGGGATGTAGGTCAGCATGTAGATCATGGACATCCAGTCTATGGTGAAGTGGTCCACCTGGTAGAACTTGGTGAAGATGTTGCTGATGATGCCGTACTGGATCCACTGGTAGGAGTTGCAGAGCGAGTAGGAGCTGAAGAGGAGCACCATCACCCAGCGGCGTTTGTACAGGCGCGTCGCCCGACATGTGTCGGCCTCACTCGGACCTTCCAGCCGCTGCACACCCTCCGAGGAGTCCCCCAAGTGCTTCTCCGGGTCAGGGATCTCCTCGCCGGGCTTCGTGGCGTCTTTCTCCCCGCTCATGTTTGCTCGCTCGCCGGCGACAAAAAAAAAATCCACATTTACTGGAAAAACTCTTCCGACGGCGCTCTGTTGCCTTCTTGCCGAGAAGAGTTGGGGCCAACTGGTAGTCCATGAGCGGCTTTCCCTCTCCGGCGTGTCGGAGATAAAGTCGCCACCCCTCCCTCCTCTTAGTTCCACTTTCAACACTAGCAACACGTGGGGGAAAGTTCGCCGACCCCGTGGCCGTGGCCGTGTACGTGTACGTGTCCGACTTCAAGCCTCTTTGGAGGGATTCCCACTGGTCCAACACGAGGGTGGAGGAGCGAGTGGTCGCCATATTGACAGAAAATAACATTTTCCCGGTTTATTTCCCAGTGTGCTGCTTTTGGAGCGCAACTGTCGTAAATACATCCGGGTATTTGTCGTGTTGGGCAGTGGCGAAATGTGTATAAATGGCCATTTCCACATACATGAACTTAAATGTGAACTTTTAAATGTGTGCGTTTGTCCCCTTTTTAGATGTTTTGAGTGCAGAATGTGTGTTTTAGTGAACAGCTCCCCGTAGAGGCCGCTACTTCGCACTGCGCTTCGCTCTATGGTGGTCCCAAACCGGATGTTGGTATGTGGTGACCAATGCGTACGCAGCACAGGGCGGAACTGAGTCACAGTGTTACGCAGCACAGGGCGGAACTGAGTCACAGTGTTACGCAGCACAGGTCGGAAGTGAGTACAGTCTCAGATGTGCATTTTAATGGATGTCAAATTCAATATATGTGAATTAGACCTTTACTCTAAAGCGCTTTCTACCTCCAAAACTTCTAACAGGATGAAGGGCAAAAAATAAATAAATAAATAAAGTAAAATAAAATAAATGTCACTATTGGAAACTTCTTACATGATGAAGGGTAAAAAATAAAAACAAATACAATTAAATTTTAAAAAAGTCACTATTGGAAACTTCTTACATGATGAAGGGCAAACAATAAATACAATAAAATTAAATAAAAAGTCACTATTGGAAACTTCTTACATGATGAAGGGCAAAAACTAAAAACAAATCAAATTAATTTTTAAAAAAAGTCACTATTGGAAACTTCTTACATGATGAAGGGCAAAAAATAAAAACAAATAAAATTAATTTTAAAAAAATGTCATTATTGGAAACTCCTTACATGATGATGGGCAAAAAAATAAATAAAATAATAAAAAGTCACTATTGGAAACTTCTTACATGATGAAGGGCAAAAAATAAAAACAAATAAAATTAATTTAAAAAAAATGTCATTATTGGAAACTCCTTACATGATGACGGGCAAAAAAATAAATAAAATAATAAAAAGTCACTATTGGAAACTTCTTACATGATGAAGGGCAAAAACTAAAAACAAATAAAATAAAACAAAAGTCACTATTGGAAACTTCTTACATGATGAAGGGCAAAAAATAAAAACAAATAAAATTAATTTTAAAAAAATGTCATTATTGGAAACTCCTTACATGATGACGGTCAAAAAAATAAATAAAATAATAAAAAGTCACTATTGGAAACTTCTTACATGATGAAGGGCAAAAACAAATAAAACAAAACAAAAGTCACTATTGGAAACTTCTTACATGATGAAGGGCAAAAAATAAATAAAACAAAATAAAACAAATTTCACTATTGGAAACTTCTTACATGATGAAGGGCAAAAAAAATACAAAATAAAGGAAATGTGTATAAAATGGCCATTTCCACATACATGAACTATAAATATGAACTTTTAAATGTGTGCGTTTGTCCCCTTTTTAGATGTTTTGAGTGCAGAATGTGTGTTTTAGTGAACAGCTCCCCGTAGAGGCCGCTACTTCGCACTGCGCTTCGCTCTATGGTGGTCCAAAACCGGATGTTGGTATGTGGTGACCAATGCGTACGCAGCACAGGGCGGAAGTGAGTCAGTGTTACGCAGCACAGGGCGGAAGTGAGTCACAGTGTTACGCAGTACAGGGTGGAAGTGAGTACAGTGTCAGATGTGCATTTTAATGGATGTCAAATTCAATATATGTGAATTAGACCTTTACTCTAAAACGCTTTCTACCTCCAAAACTTCTAACAGGATGAAGGGCAAAAAATAAAAAAATAAATAAAATAAAATAAATGTCACTATTGGAAACTTCTTACATGAGGAAGGGCAAACAATAAATACAATAAAAATTTTTAAAAAGTCACTATTGAAAACTTCTTACATGATGAAGGGCAAAAACTAAAAACAAATCAAATAAAACAAAAGTCACTATTGGAAACGTCTTACATGATGAAGGGCAAAAAATAAAAACAAATAAAATTAATTTAAAAAAAAAGTCACTATTGGAAACTTCTTACATGATGAAGGGCAAAAAATAAAAACAAATAAAATTAATTTTTAAAAAAAGTCACTATTGGAAACTTCTTACATGAAGGGCAAAAAATAAAAACAAATAAAATTAATTTTTAAAAAATGTCATTATTGGAAACTCCTTACATGATGACGGGCAAAACAATAAATAAAAAAATAAAAAGTCACTATTGGAAACTTCTTACATGATGAAGGGCAAGAAATAAAAAAATAAATAAAGTAAAATGAAAAAATGTTTACTATTGGAAACTTCTTACATGATGAAGGGCAAAAACAAATAAAACAAAAGTCACTATTGGAAACTTCTTACATGATGAAGGGCAAAAAATAAATAAAACAAAAAAAAATGTCACTATTGGAAACTTCTTACATGATGAAGGGCAAAAAAAAAACTAAATAATGGAAATGTGTATTAAAATGGCCATTTCCACATACATGAACTATAAATATGAATTTTTAAATGTGTGCGTTTGTCCCCTTTTTAGATGTTTTGAGTGCACAATGTGTGTTTTAGTGAACAGCTCCCCGTAGAGGCCGCTACTTAGCACTGCGCTTCGCTCTATGGTGGTCCCAAACCGGATGTTGGTGTGTGGTGACCAATGCGTACGCAGCACAGGGCGGAAGTGAGTCACAGTGTTACGTAGCACAGGGCGGAAGTGAGTATAGTGTCAAATGTTTATTTAATGGATGTCCAATTCAATATATGTGAGTTATACCTTTACTCTAAAACGCTTTCTACCTCCAAAACTTCTAACATGATGAAGGGCAAGTTATGTTATCGTTTAAAATAACACTTCGTTGGATGTCTTGTAAACTGTCTTTTTAATCACGATGACATATTTACACGCTACTTCCACCATCGTGCGTACAAGGTGTGTTTCATTCTAAAGAGTCCTACCTGACACCTCCTATATAGTGGTTCCTAGTCACTTACTACCACCATGTGGTCAAACACTATCATTACATCCCCCTTTCTAAACTAAACACCCATTGCTAATACAATGTCATGTATTTAACAAATAACTTGTTTTTCTTTCTTGACCACATGAATATGCAATCTTTTCAAAAACTATCCATGCACCACAGTATTAGAAAACATTTAAATGATTTTAAAAAACATTAAGCTTGTCAATCAGTTTGATATTATAAGAGTTCAATAATACACGTAGTCGTCATTCACAGGTTTCTTGATCTGCCTTGTGGATCTTCTCAACACAGGTTCAGGATCGTCAGTCACGTCTTCATTCCTGTGCTGCGTCGGCACTGCCTCAAAGTCAGTAGGTGCAGATGAAACCTCGGACCCAGCTGCTGCCTGGTCCGAAACAGTCGGTGTGGATGACACTTTGGACTACAGCTGTTTCCTGGCCTGAAACCGTCTCCGGAACCCTCAGCAAACTGCGACGATTACGACGTAATATCTGTCCTTCTTCACTCCTCACACACAGTATATGATCGTGGTGATGTTTCTTGGAGAACAGTAGCTTTGGTTTTCCAACCATCAGGACTTTCAATTGTCACTGTGTCACTTGGTGATAGTGGTGGGAGCGATTTGGCTGCTTTGTCATAAAACGACTTCTGCTTTAGCTTTTGTTGCTTTAGCTTCCGTTGTACTTTTTGACTCTGTGACATACTTGGTAGTGTCGTACGAAGCTTTCTGTTCATCAGTAGTTCAGAGGGTGACAAGCCACACTCAAGAGGTGTTGCTCTGTAGCTAAGTAGTGCTAGGTAGGGATCAGAGTTACTATCCACTGCTTTCTTCAAAAGTTGTTTAAGAATATGTACTCCTTTCTCAGCCTTTCCACTTGACTGTGCGTACAGAGGGCTTGACGTCACGTGTCTGAAATCAGTGTTTTGCAAATTGCTGCCACTCTTTGCTGTTGAAACATGGTCCATTGTCCCTCACCACAGTATGCGGTATACCATGTCTAGCAAATATAGATTTGACATGCGTGATCACACAGTTTGATGATGTGCTTGATAGCAAAGCCATTTCAGGGAAATTAGAATAGTAGTCAATGACAACAACATACTCTTTGCCCTTCAAATAAAATAAATCCATTCCCACTTTCTGCCGTGGTGCAGCAGCAACTTCAGGCAATATCGTGGGTTCTTTTGGTTTGTTTGTTTCTGTATTTTTGACATGTTGAACATCTGCCAATCATGTTGTCAATGTCTTTGTTGATTCCAGGCCAGTATACAGTGTCGCGTGCTCGTCTCTTGCACTTTTCAACCCCTAGATGACCTTCATGGATTCTTTGTAGTATATCCTGCCTCGATGTTTGTGGAATGACTATTCGGTTTCGCTTCAGTAAAAGTCCATCCACAACACTTAGTTCACCTCTAACATGGAAGAACCGTGGGCTGGAATGTGGAGGCCATCCATTCTGCATGTTGGTAATAACACGCTGCAACTCTTCATCTTTTGCCGTTTCCTCAGCGATTTGTTGTGTTTTTATGTCTGACACTGGAAGTGCAGCTGACACCACATTCACATGGTTTTGTACATCCTCTTCAGTAGCACTGACGCTGTTTTCCATGGGTGCTCTTGAGAGTGCATCAGCCAGTATCAAGTGCTTTCCAGGTGTGTCGATGAGCTGAAAATCATATGGCTGCATCTTCATCATCAAACGTTGTATTTGTGGTGTCATGTCATTCAGGTTTTTCTTGACGATGGAAACTAGCGGGCGATGGTCTGTTTCTACAGTGAAGGTAGGGAGACCATAAACATAGTTGTGGAAGACCTGCAAACCATATGCTAACCCTCGACATTCCTTTTTTATTTGAGCATATCTAGGGATGATGTTTGATAAGAAATTATCGAGTTCCAGCCTATTATCGAATCCTCTTATCGAACCGATTCCTTATCGATTCTCTTATTGAGTCCAGATAGGTTGTTGTATATGGAAAAAAACACACAATATTTGGTTTAACAAAAGCTCACTTTTATTATGTAATAAAAAAATAAAATCTAATAAATAAATAAATATTGACTGTTACCCACCTAAAAAAATAAAATAAAATAAATAAATATTGACTGTTGTTACCCAAAGTATATTAAGTGGGATTTTTCAGAGAAACAAATATATACAGTAACACAAAAACAAGCTGTCTCTGTGAGAAATAATAATATAGTGTTAAATATAATATAAATATAAATATAATATAGTGTTAAATAAAATAAGTCCCTTGGGCACAAAACTGGAAATAATACAGCTCTCCAAAAAGTGCACTTCTGCTGCTATTTGACATAACTGTTTGTTATGATGCTTTGACATTTTTGCACTTTATTTCTTTATTGAAAGAAAATTATATGAAGAGAAAAGTTGTTTGCAAATGTGGTTACAATGCTAAAAAATGAAAAGTTAAAGCTAAAAAAATAAATACACTGTATTGAGTTAACATTATTTCTTTATGGGGG
>NC_084753.1:9170472-9235296 GCF_033978785.1 Entelurus aequoreus
CACACACACATATATCAATATATGCATATATATATATACATATATATATGCATATATATATATATATATATATATATATATATATATATATACACATATACCAATACATAAATATATATATATATATACATACATATATACATGTGTGTGCATACATTAATATAATGGATTTATCCATCCATCCATTTCCTTGTCCTCTAATATAATTGTATATTAAGAGTATGTGAAAGTATGACTCCTACAGTGTTTACTTCTGTGACGCCCTCCTTAAAGTGTTGTAGTCAATCACAAACATCCAGCAAAATGCTCCAAACATGGATAAATGTTTCCCCATCATGCATTGTCATTTATTTAAATGGGTGCAGTTTTGAATTATGTGTTGTGCTTGGACATGTTTCATAACATCCACAATGTTCAGCAAGCAGGTTGTGTTGTGTGTTGACTTTGTGTGTTGCTTTATTTAAATGTTGTGTGGATTGGGTCATATATAAAAAATGCTGCGGGCATTACCGACGTTGTCCACAAGATGGCAGCAAACCTGCAGCAATTACACTGGCAAATATATACAATTAAAACACTCAATTTAATTTTCTAACTACATTTAAAATTATGAGAGCCCTTTAGACACGAAATAAGACTTTTTAGTCACATTTACACTCTTTTAATCCAACAATCATGCTGGCTGTCACACTTTATTGCTGTGGCCTCATTTACTGGCCTGCTATTGAGAGGTAAAACATAATAATTCAGCTACTTTTATGCTTAAAATGCTCCAAAATTGTTGTAATATTTCAAGTGTGGTGTGGCAAAGGGACTGTATGCATGAAATAAAGAATTTAAAGTGTCATTTCACTTATTGCTTTTTTAAAGTTTGAAAAGTTTCACTTTAGGAAAAAGTCTTTAAGAGTTTGAAACAAAAAAAATGTTTTTATTTGAATCTGTTTTTTTGCACCAAGAGGCGTTTTTGAATAATTTTGGTGACCTGACTCAGCCACATGAGAGGGATGGTATCGATGATACCAATCTGATATTATGTATATGTTCAGATAATAATGTATCAGTCTAAAAAACGACAATAAAAATGTAAGAATAAAAGAGCAAAAAATCGGAATGTAATGAGAAAAAGATGAATTTTTTAAAATAACAATTAATAATAATATACTTAGTCACCTACAAGACAAAGTTTTGTCTTTAAATATATATTTTTAGCATTTAAAAAAATATCAAAATGTCCCATGTAAAAATGTAAGAAAAAAAACCCCCAAAAATCACAATGTAATGAGAAAAAAAGGGAATGTTTCTAACTAATAAATAATAATAATAATAATCTTTAATACGAGGCTGACACAATATCTTTGTTTAGCTTTTTTTGAAAAATAAAAATAATAATCAATATGGCCCCCACATACTTTGACTTTTCAGTATGTGGCCCTTGGTGGGAAAAGTTGAAACACCGCTGATCTCAAATATTAAAAGCTCTCAAAATAAAAATAAAATACACTTAAAATAAGCAAAATCGAGTTAGTTAATTAACAAATAAAAAAACAAAAATTTATGAATGGATTTGAAAAAATAAACACTAAAAGTGTCATTGATCATTAATACTTTTGTACAGTTAGACTTGTTGACACATGAGGTTATGCAGTTACCTAATCATTAATTATTACCATATTTTCTGGATTATAAAGCGCATTAAAGGGTTATATAATCCACCAAGCGGTGTGGCCTCAAAATCCTACTAAAACATTTTGACAGATTTTTGAGTGCCGTGTGTAATGTTCTATATTTTCAATGGAACATTTAAAGATTTGGTGTTGTTTACTTCAGACATATTGCAGTCTACACGTATCTCTTATGTGTGACTGCCATCTACTGGTCATACCTATCATTACACCATGTACCAAATAAATTGCTTCGAAGTCGGTAAGCACAACCAGAATTATTCCGTACATTAGGCGTTATAAGGCGCACTGTCGAGTTATGAGAAAATTAAAGGATTTTAAGTGCGCCTTATAGTCCGGAAAATAGGGTAATATTTTCATTCTATTCTTACATGGGAAGAGAACAATAATACAAATGTAAGAAAAAAAGAAAAAAATGTTATGTAATGAGAAAAAGTTGAACTGTTCTAACTAATAATTACAATTAATGTACTTAGTCACCAATAATACAAAGCTGACACTTGGTTTTTTTTAATAAAAACAATACCAATATTTCCCCCGCCTATTTTGACTTTTCAGTATGCTGCGGCCCTTAGTAGAACAAGTTTGGACACCCCTGAACTAAAGTATGAAAAGTGTCGATATTTTTATTTGAGAATTGATATCAGAGCATAAAGTTCTGGTATCGATATTTCAGTGTTGTCACTATTGGAAACTTCTAACATGATGAAAGGCAAGAAATATATAAAAAAAAAGTGACTATTGGAAACGTCTTGCATGATGAAGGGCAAAATATAAAAATAATAAAAATAAAAATAATTTTAAAAAGTCACTATTGGAAACGTCTTACATGAAAAGGGCAAAAAATAAAAACTAATAAAATACAATTTAAAAAAAGTCACTATTGAAAACTTCTTACATGATGAAGGGCAAAAATAAATAAAATAAAATCAATTTTAAAAAAAAGTCACTATTGGTAACTTCTTACATAATGACAGGCAAAAAATAAAAAATAACACAATAAATTAGTAAAAAGTTACTATTGGAAACATCGTACATGATGAAGGGCAAAAAATAAATAAATACAATTTAAAAAAGTCACTATTGGAAACTTCTTACATAATGAAGGGCCAAAAAATTAAAATAAACTAGAATACAAAAAAAGTCACTTTTGGAAACGTCTTACATCATGAAGGGCAAAAAATCAAAAACAAATAAAATAAAATGTAAAAAAGTCACTATTGAAAACTTCTTACATGATGAAGGGCAAAAATTAAAAAAAAAAAAAAAAAAAAAAAAAAAGGCACTATTGGAAACTTCTTACATGATGAAAGGCAAAAAAATGTTTTAAAATTAAATAAGTAAATAAAAAGTCACTATTGGAAACGTCTTGCATGATGAAGGGAAAAAATAAATAAAATCAAATAAATTAAGAAAAAGTTAATATTGGAACATTCTTACATGATGAAGGGCAAAACAAAATTTTAAAAAAGTCACTATTAGAAATTTACATGATGAAGGGCAAAATATAAAAATAATAAAAATAAAAATAATTTTAAAAAAGTCACTATTGGAAACGTCTTACATGATGAAGGGCAAAAAATAAAAACTAATAAAATACAATTTAAAAAAAGTCACTATTGAAAACTTCTTACATAATGAAGGGCAAAAATAAATTAAATAAAATTAATTTAAAAAAAAAGTCACTATTGGAAACGTCTTACATGATGAAGGGCAAAAAATCAAAAACAAATAAAATTAAATAAAAAAAGTCTTTATTGAAAACTTACATTATGAAGGGCAAAAATAAATAAAATAAAATAATTTTTTTTAAAAAAGGCACTATTGGAAAATTCTTACATGATGAAGGGCAAAACAAAATTTAAAAAAGTCACTATTGGAAACTTACATGATGAAGGGCAAAATATAAAAATTATAAAAATAATTTTAAAAAAGTCACTATTGGAAACATCTTACATGATGAAGGGCAAAAAATAAAAACTAATAAAATAAAATGAAAAAAAAGTCAATATTGAAAACTTACACGATGAAGGGCAAAAAATTTAAAAAAATTAAATAAAAAAAATTCACAATTGGAAACTTCTTACATGATGAAGGGCAAAAAAATAATAAACAAATACAATAAAATAACATGTCACTATTGGAAACTTCTTACATGTAGGGCAAAAATAAATAAATAAATAAGGAAGTCACTATTGGAAACGTCTTACATGATAAAGGGCAAAAAAAATAATTCCCTGTGGATGACTAAAGTTAGTTGTACAATATTGCACTATGAGGTATAAGTGAGCATTAGACTGTGAAGGCAGAAGCAAACCTAACATTTGACATCATGTCAGCAGGGTGCATGAAGAAGAAAAGAAGTGATGTACATTTGTGATGAAGCAGAAAAAGGCAGAGGAGTAGAAAAGTTCCAATGAGGTGGTAGTAAAAAGGTCATCACATCATCTAATGTGTGGGTCCTCACTCACGCTGTGGGCAAACCCCAGCCAACATGTGCGTCACTTCACACCCACTCTGCTTACCAGAAGTCCCCGCCCCCTTTCTTCCCTGCCTCACGCAGCTTCACAACAAGAAGGAAAATACTACAAAGGAAATCGCTTTGGTGTCATTGAGAAGGAAAATGAAACGTCTTCCTGTTCCTCTCAGCCTGCAGACCACAACTCTGTGGCCTGAAGAGTTCATCTGAGTTAGCATCTGTACGCTAAAAGTCATGTTGCAGCATATACACATAGATAATAAAGACTTCATCTGAGTTAGCATCTGTACGCTAAAAGTCATGTTGCAGCATATACACTAAAGAGTTCATCTGAGTTAGCATCTGTACGCTAAAAGTCATGTTGCAGCTTATACACTAAAGAGTTCATCTGAGTTAGCATCTGTACGCTAAAAGTCATGTTGCAGCATATACACTAAAGAGTTCATCTGAGTTAGCATCTGTACGCTAAAAGTCATGTTGCAGCATATACACATAGATAATAAAGACTTCATCTGAGTTAGCATCTGTACGCTAAAAGTCATGTTGCAGCATATACACATAGATAATAAAGAGTTCATCTGAGTTAGCATCTGTACGCTAAAAGTCATGTTGCAGCATATACACATAGATAATAAAGACTTCATCTGAGTTAGCATCTGTACGCTAAGTCATGTTGCAGCATATACACTGAAGAGTTCATCTGAGTTAGCATCTGTACGCTAAAAGTCATGTTGCAGCATATACACATAGATAATAAAGACTTCCTCTGAGTTAGCATCTGTACGCTAAAAGTCATGTTGCAGCATATACACTAAAGAGTTCATCTGAGTTAGCATCTGTACGCTAAACGTCATGTTGCAGCATATACACAGATAATAAAGACTTCATCTGAGTTAGCATCTGTACGCTAAACGTCATGTTGCAGCATATACACATAGATAATAAAGACTTCATCTGAGTTAGCATCTGTACGCTAAACGTCATGTTGCAGCATATACACTAAAGACTTCATCTGAGTTAGCATCTGTACGCTAAACGTCATGTTGCAGCATATACACATAGATAATAAAGACTTCATCTGAGTTAGCATCTGTACGCTAAACGTCATGTTGCAGCATATACACTAAAGACTTCATCTGAGTTAGCATCTGTACGCTAAACGTCATGTTGCAGCATATACACATAGATAATAAAGACTTCATCTGAGTTAGCATCTGTACGCTAAACGTCATGTTGCAGCATATACACATAGATAATAAAGACTTCATGTATAAACCCCGTTTCCACATGAGTTGGGAAATGGTGTTAGATGTAAATATAAACAGAATACAATGATTTGCAAATCCTTTTCAAGCCATATTCAGTTGAATATGCTACAAAGACAACATATTTCATGTTCAAACTCAAACTTTATTTTTTTTTTTGCAAATAATAATGAACTTAGAATGTCATGGCTGCAACACGTGCCAAAGTAGTTGTGAAAGGGCATGTTCATCACTGTGTTACATGGCCTTTCCTTTTAACAACACTCAGTAAAGGTTTGGGAACTGAGGAAACTAATTGTTGAAGCTTTGAAAGTGGAATTCTTTCCCATTCTTGTTTTATGTACAGCTTCAGTGGTTCAACAGTCCGGGGTCTCCGCTGTCGTATTTTACGCTTCATAATGCACCACACATTTTCCATGGGAGACAGGTCTGGACTGCAGGCGGGCCAGGAAAGTACCCACACTCTTTTTTTTTACGAAGCCACGTTGTTGTAACACGTGCTGAATGTGGCTTGGCATTGTCTTGCTGAAATAAGCAGGGGCGTCCATGAAAAAGACGGCGCTTAGATGGCAACATATGTTGTTCCAAAAGCTGTATGTACCTTTCAGCATTAATGGTGCCTTCACAGATGTGTAAGTTACCCATGTCTTGGCCACTAATACACCCCCATACCATCACACATGCTGCCTTTTACACTTTCACCCTAGAACATGTCTTGACCACTAATACACCCCCATACCATCACACATGCTGCCTTTTACACTTTCACCCTAGAACATGTCTTGACCACTAATACACCCCCATACCATCACACATGCTGCCTTTTACACTTTCACCCTAGAACATGTCTTGACCACTAATACACCCCCATACCATCACACATGCTGCCTTCTACACTTTCACCCTAGAACATGTCTTGGCCACTAATACACCCCCATACCATCACACATGCTGCCTTTTACACTTTCACCCTAGAACATGTCTTGACCACTAATACACCCCCATACCATCACACATGCTGCCTTTTACACTTTCACCCTAGAACATGTCTTGACCACTAATACACCCCCATACCATCACACATGCTGCCTTTTACACTTTCACCCTAGAACATGTCTTGACCACTAATACACCCCCATACCATCACACATGCTGCCTTCTACACTTTCACCCTAGAACATGTCTTGACCACTAATACACCCCCATACCATCACACATGCTGCCTTTTACAATTTGCGTGGATAACAGTCTGGATGGTTCGCTTCCCCTTTGGTCCGGATGGCACGATGTCGAATACTTGTGATTTAGGGCTATATAAATAAACATTGATTGATTGATTGATTGATTTCCAAAAAACACTTTTCCACTTTGCATGAGTCCATCTTAGATGATCTCGGGCCCAGAGAAGCCGGCGGCGTTTCTGGGTGTTGTTGATAAACGGCTTTCGCTTTGCATAGTAGAGCTTTAACTTGCACTTACAGATGTAGCGACCAACTGTAGTTACTGACAGTGGTTTTCTGAAGTGTTCCTGAGCCCATGTGGTGATATCCTTTACACATTGATGTGGGTTTTTGATACAGTGCCGTCTGAGGGATGGAAGGTCACGGTCATTCAATGTTGGTTTCCGGCCATGCTGCTTACGTGCAGTGATTTCTCCAGATTCTCTGAACCTTTTGATGATATTATGGAGCGTAGATGTTGAAATCACTAAATTTCTTGCAATTGCACTTTGAGAAAGGTTGTTCTTAAACTGTTTGACTATTTGCTCAGGCATTTGTTGACAAAGTGGTGACCCTCGCCCCATCCTTGTTTGTGAATGACTGAGCATTTCATGGAATCTACTTTTATACCCAATCATGGCACCCACCTGTTCCCAATTAGCCTGTTCACCTGTGGGATGTTCCAAATAAGTGTTTGATGAGCATTCCTCAACTTTATCAGTATTTATTGCCACCTTTCCCAACTTCTTTGTCACGTGTTGCTGCCATCAAATTCTAAAGTTAATGATTATTTGCAACAAAAAAATAAAGTTTATGAGTTTGAACATCAAATATGTTGTCTTTGTAGCATATTCAACTGAATATGGCTTGAAAAGGATTTGCAAATCATTGTATTCCGTTTATATTTACATCTAACACCATTTCCCAACTCATATGGAAACGGGGTTTGTAAGTTAGCATCTGTATGCTAGAAGTCATGTTGCAGCATATACACATAGATAATAAAGACTTCATCTAAGTTAGCATCTGTATGCTAGAAGTCATGTTGCAGCATATACACATAGATAATAAAGACTTCATCTAAGTTAGCATCTGTATGCTAGAAGTCATGTTGCAGCATATACACATAGATAATAAAGACCTCATCTAAGTTAGCATCTGTATGCTAGAAGTCATGTTGCAGCATATACACATGATAATAAAGACTTCATCTAAGTTAGCATGTTGTATCCCCATTAGTTGAAGTTGATACACAGAAGTGTTCCAGGAGACAGTAATAACATCTGAATAAACATTCATGATTATTTAAAAAAAAAAAAATTCAGTGCATTTGGAAAATATTCACAGCGCTTCACTTTTTCCTCATGTTGTTATGTTGTAGCCTTGTTGCCAAATGGAATATATTCATGTTTGGCATACAAATACTACACATAATACCTCATCATGACAATGTAAACATGGAATATATTCATGTTTGGCATACAAATACTACACATAATACCTCATCATGACAATGTAAACATGGAATATATTCATGTTTGGCATACAAATACTACACATAATACCTCATCATGACAATGTAAACATGGAATATATTCATGTTTGGCATACAAATACTACACATAATACCTCATCATGACAATGTAAACATGGAATATATTCATGTTTGGCATACAAATACTACACATAATACCTCATCATGACAATGTAAACATGGAATATATTCATGTTTGGCATACAAATACTACACATAATACCTCATCATGACAATGTAAACATGGAATATATTCATGTTTGGCATACACATACTACACATAATACCTCATCATGACAATGTAAACATGGAATATATTCATGTTTGGCATACAAATACTACACATAATACCTCATCATGACAATGTAAACATGGAATATATTCATGTTTGGCATACAAATACTACACATAATACCTCATCATGACAATGTAAACATGGAATATATTCATGTTTGGCATACAAATACTACACATAATACCTCATCATGACAATGTAAACATGGAATATATTCATGTTTGGCATACAAATACTACACATAATACCTCATCATGACAATGTAAACATGGAATATATTCATGTTTGGCATACAAATACTACACATAATACCTCATCATGACAATGTAAACATGGAATATATTCATGTTTGGCATACAAATACTACACATAATACCTCATCATGACAATGTAAAACGGTTTTTTGTAAAGAGATTTTTGCAAATCTATTCAAAATAAAAACTAAGAAATGACATGTACATAAGTATTCACAGCACATTTCTCACATACACTCAATTATTTATACATATATACATACATACACACATTCACTGTACAAACATACATATACACATACTGTACATATACATTCACTGTACAAACATACATATACACATACTGTACATATACACTAGCGTTCAAAAGTTTGGGGTCACATGTAAATGTCCTTATTTTTGAAGGAAAAGCACTGTACTTTTCAATGAAGATAACTTTAAACTAGTCTTAACTTTACAGAAATACACTCTATACATTGCTAATGTGGTAAATGACTATTCTAGCTGCAAATGTCTGCTTTTTGGTGCAATATCTACATAGATGTATAGAGGCCCATTTCCAGCAACTATCACTCCAGTGTTCTAATGGTACAATGTGTTTGCTCATTGGCTCAGAAGGCTAATTGATGATTAGAAAACCCTTGTGCAATCATGTTCACACATCTGAAAACACTTTAGCTCGTTACAGAAGCTACAAAACTGACCTTCCTTTCAGCAGATTGAGTTTCTGGAGCATCACATTTGTGGGCTCAATTAAACGCTCAAAATGGCCAGAAAAAGAGAACTTTCATCTGAAACTCGACAGTCTATTCTTCTTCTTAGAAATGAAGGTTATTCCACAAAATTGTTTGGGTGACCCCAAACTTTTGAACGGTAGTGTACATTCACTGTACAAACATACATGTACATATACATTCACTGTACAAACATACACATACTGTACATATACATTCACTGTACAAACATACATATACACATACTGTACATATACATTCACTGTACAAACATACATGTACATATATATTCACTGTACAAACATACACATACTGTACATATACATTCACTGTACAAACATACATATACACATACATGTACATATACATTCACTGTACAAACATACATATACACATACTGTACATATACATTCACTGTACAAACATACATGTACATATACATTCACTGTACAAACATACACATACTGTACATATACATTCACTGTACAAACATACATATACACATACATGTACATATACATTCACTGTACAAACATACATATACACATACTGTACATATACATTCACTGTACAAACATACATATACACATACATGTATATATACACTCACTGTACAAACGTACATATACATTCACTGTACAAACATACATATACACATACATGTACATATACATTCACTGTACAAACATACATATACACATACATGTACATATACATTCACTGTACAAACATACATATACACATACTGTACATATACATTCACTGTACAAACATACATGTACATATATATTCACTGTACAAACATACACATACTGTACATATACATTCACTGTACAAACATACATATACACATACATGTACATATACATTCACTGTACAAACATACATATACACATACTGTACATATACATTCACTGTACAAACATACATGTACATATACATTCACTGTACAAACATACACATACTGTACATATACATTCACTGTACAAACATACATATACACATACATGTACATATACATTCACTGTACAAACATACATATACACATACTGTACATATACATTCACTGTACAAACATACATATACACATACATGTATATATACACTCACTGTACAAACGTACATATACATTCACTGTACAAACATACATATACACATACATGTACATATACATTCACTGTACAAACATACATATACACATACATGTACATATACATTCACTGTACAAACATACATATACACATACTGTACATATACATTCACTGTACAAACATACATACATATACACATACATGTACATATACATTCACTGTACAAACATGCGATTCTAACTTTTAAAGCAAAATGTCCCTGATGGATATTATTGTAAGAGTGCTGCAGTGAAAGTGCACTCCCATATTTCTCAGAGGCAGTGTGTTGTGTGCTGGAGTCTGGGTGATGCCCACGCGTGCTAATTTATGCCCGTAAACACCCAGCGCTGGCCAAGTGTGCAGAAGCCATGACACATCGCCACATGGTCAGGTATGCAAAACTTAAATATCTCAAAGTCCCCTTCTGAGTGGGCGCTTAGCAACAGCCAAGTGGGGAGAATCACTCGATCCACATTATTGATAACTGCCAATCAGGTTATTGATGATCCTCACCAGGTGGAGGCTGTCGGCTTTCTGAGTTTGTCTCATTCTGCTCTTCTGAGCGGCGATGCGGTTCTTCTCTCGCCTCATGACCTTCTTCATGTCATCCGAGGAGCTCTGCACAGATGGACACACAGTTGGAAGAACCTGAAGTGGGCATGCATGGCAGCATATCATAGCAACAATCAGAGCGGTAGGAGGCTGAAGTGTATGCTGCGATTGTGGCGGGAAGACTTTCACTACAAACTACAAAAGCAGTGAAGTTGTCAGGTTGTGTAAAAGGTAAATAAAAAGAGAATACAACAAATCCTTTTCAACTTATATTCAATAGAATAGACTGCAAAGACAAGATATTTCATGTTCACACTGACAAACTTTGTTCTTTTTGGCAAATATTAGCTCATTTGGAATTTGATGGCTGCAACATGTTTCAAAAAAGCTGGCACAAGTGGCAAAAAAGAGTGATAAAGTTGAGGAATGCTCATCAAAGACTTATTTGGAACATCCCACAGGTGAACAGGCTAATTGGGAACAGGTGGGTGCCATGATTGGGTATAAAAGCAGCTTCCAGTCATTCACAAACAAGGACGGGGCGAGGGTCACCACTTTGTCAACAAATGCCTGAGCTAATTGTTGAACAACAACATTTCTCAACAAGGAATTTAGGGATTTCACCATCTACGCTCCGTAATATCATCAAAAGGTTCAGAGAATGTGGAGAAATCACTGCAGGTAAGCCATGATATTACACACCTTGGATCCCTCAGGCGCTACTGCATCAAAAAGCCACATCAGTGTGTAAAGGATATCACCACATGGGCTCAGGAACACTTCAAAAAACCACTGTCAGTAACTACAGTTGGTCGCTACATCTGTAAGTGCAAGTTAAAACTCTACTATGCAAAGCCAACGGCATTTATCAACAACACCCAGAAACGCTGCCGGCTTTGCTGGGCCCGAGCTCATCTAAGATGGACTGATGCAAAGTGGAAAAGTGTTCTGTGGTCTGACGAGTCCACATTTCAAATTGTTTTTGGAAACTGTGGACGTCGTGTCCTCTGGACCAAAGAAGAAAAGAACCATCTGGACTGTTCTAGGGTGAAAGTGTAAAAGGCAGCATGTGTGATGGTATGGGGGTGTATTAGTGGCCAAGACATGGGTAACTTACACATCTGTGAAGGCACCATTAATGCTGAAAGGTACATACAGCTTTTGGAGCAACATATGTTGTTATCATGGACGCCCCTGCTTATTTCAGCAAGACAATGCCAAGCCACGTGGCTTCATAGTAAAAGAGTGCGGGTACTAGACTGGCCTGCCTGTAGTCCAGACATTGAAAATGTGTGGCAGCTAAAATATGAGAAGGGAGACTGTTGAACAACTTAAGCTGTACATCAAGCAAGAATGGGAAAGAATTCCACTTCAAAAATGTGTCTCCTCACTTCCCAAACCTTTGCTGAGTGTTGTTAAAAGGAAAGGCCATGTAACACACTGGTAAAAATGCCTTTTTTGCAATGTGTTGCTGCCATTACATTCTAACTTCATGATTATTAAGTTTGTCAGTGTGAACATGAAATATCTTGTCTTTGCAGTCTATTCAATTGAATATAAGTTGACAAGGATTTGTTGTATTTTCTTTTTATTTACCATTTGCACAACGTGACAACTTCACTGCTTTAGGGGCTTATATTACAGCCTCCTGAGAGCCAGCATAAGAGGACTATTTTCTCCAGGGAATAAAGTCATTTTACTGAGTGTTATTCTGAAGTTCTACATGTTCATCCTGAGGAGAAGTCAAGTCCTCTGCAGACCATGTGAGAGTTGTCTAGCTGCAACATGGATGCTGGTGCACAGCATCTTCCTCACAGGAGGATTCCACTTGAGTGGCAAGTGGGGTGTGGTCCCTCAGTCAGGGTGTGGCACAGGCTGTCCGTTAGATCTGGCACACGCCCCGTTTCATGTCCTGAAGTATTGTCACCGCAAATCAGTTTTGAAAGACTAGCTGAGTCAGGCTGTGGCTTCCTGGAGAGACGATTGGATGAAGTCATTCACTCACTAGGTGGTGAGAGAATGAGGAGGGTCACAAGACTGACACCAAGGACACGTGTCCGGATGCACGCGATTGCTTTTGTTTTGACGTAAACCAAAATACTACGTCTATACATACAGTACAGTACAGTACAGGCCAAAAGTGTGGACACACCTTCTCATTCATTCATTTATTTTCATGACTATTTACATTGTAGATTGTCACATCAAAACTATGAATGCACACATGTGGAGTTATGTACTTAACAAAAAACATACATACATACATACATATATATATATATATATGATGTGTATTCATATACACACACACACACGCATGTATGTATGTATGTATGTATGTATGTATGTATGTATGTATATATGTATGTATGTATGTATGTATGTATGTGTGTGTGTGGTTTTTGTTAAGAACATAACTCCACATGTGTTCATTCATAGTTTTGATGTGTGTGTGTATATATATATATATATATATATATATATATATATATATATATATATATATATATATATATATATATATATATATATATATATATATATATATATATATATATACACACACACACATATTTATAACATACAGTATATATACTGTATGTATATGTACACACACACACACACACACACACACACACACACACACACACACACACACACACACACACACACACACACACACACACACACACACACACACACACACACACACACACACACACACACACACACACACACACACACACACACACACACACACACACACACACACACACACACACACACACACGTACGTACGTACGTACATAAATAAAACCATTTCAGGTGACTACCTCTTGAAGCTCATGGAGAGAATGCCAAGAGTGTGCAAAGCAGTAATCAGAGCAAAGGGTGGCTATTTTGAAGACACTAGAATATAAAACATGTTGTTGTTAAGTACATAACTCCACATGTGTGCATTCATAGTTTTGATGTGACAATCTACAATGTAAATAGTCATGAACATAAAGAAAACACATTGAATGAGAAGGTGTGTCCTAACTTTTGTCCTGTACTGTAGTTGGAAACACACTCCAGCTCTCCAACTTACAATAAAACATGCTTTTCTTTCATGAAAGTATCATTGTACAGCCCTATTTGGCTCCATGCCTGCAGTGTTTAGTGACCTGCAGGCACCCGGATGCTCAATAAACGGAAGAAAGGACGCAGAACTAACAAAAATATGACTTATTACCCTCATTTTGCCCAAATCTTCATTAGCTTTGGACCAACAATCACAAATAGAATTGTGGCTTTTGTGTGAAGTATGTCAACTGTGATGTATTTTGTAATCACCATTACAAAATATTAAAAACTCATTAAATAAAATACAAACTCATTACTGTAACTCACACCTACATGTGGCCTGTTAAGATTCTCAATCTGGCCCGCAGGATGTTCTACATCATTTTTTTTTACAGCTTTAACATGAAAAGTGTATTTGCCATTATGATGTTTTTAAATGTCTTGAACTCTAGAAAGTATTTCAATGGTTGAAATCTGCACTTTTGAGTGTTGTAGGAGTTATTACTGTAATGTACATCACAGGAACTAAGCAGAGCAGCCAGCCCCAAACACATGTGTCAGGAACACATTTTTACTTCATAATATATCATATTGTAGATGTTTATTACACTTTGCATTCATATTTTGCTGGTTCTTACATTGTTGTTGTGTTTTGCTTGATTGTAAAAGATACACAACTATGGAGGAGCTGCTCTGAGAAGTCAAATATGTTGTTAATATTCACTCTTTTATCGTTCATAGTTAATATTGTAAATCCCACTTTCTTTATTTTCATGTACATTTTGGGTGTCTCATTCAGTAAAAAACTGTAAAATTCCATTTCGGTTTTTTTGAGGATAACTTTTTTAGAACTCTATGGGACATTGTGACTTTTGGTATTACCATATTCTTCGGAGTATAAGGCATGCATAATAATGCATAATAAAAAAGGAAAAAAACATATAAATCGCACTGGAGTATAAGTCGCATTTTTTGTGGAAATGTATTTGATAAAAGCCAACAGCAAGAATAGACATTTGAAAGGCAATTTAAAATGTGTAAAGAATAGTGAACAACAGGCTGAATAAGTGTACGTTATATGAGGCATAAATAACCAACTGCTATGTTAACCTCACATATTATGGTAAGAGTCATTCAAATAACTATAACATATAGAACATGCTATACGTTTACCAAATAATCTGTCACTCCTAATCGCTAAATCCCATGAAATCTTATACGTCTAGTCTCTTACGTGAATGACATCAATAATATTATTTCATATTTTACGCTAATGTGTTCATCATTTCACACATAAGTCGCTCCTGAGTATAAGTCGCACCCCCGGCCAAACTATGACAAAAAACTGCCACTTATAGTCCGAAAAATACGGTAGTGTTCCTGAAAAAAAGGTAGCCAAACACAAATACTGTACAGCAGATTTTTACATCTAAATATGTATATATCATTTATACACACATACACACTGGCCCCCCAGACACTTTTTTTTCTCTCAATGTGGCCCCCGAGTCCAAATATTTGTCCAGCTCTGCTGTAACTCGTCTTTCTTTTTTGTAAAATGCTAAATTTTACAAAAATGCGTGAATGTTGTGCTCATCTCCCCATATTTCTGCACAATGAGTCAGATATGTAACACTAGTGAGCAGTAGACAATATGAAGATATTTTTGGTCCACAACTTATTTTGCTTTACTCATTATTGACGTGTTTCTTGCTACTTTGTTGTATATTTTTTATATGAGGGTTCCAGTTCATTTTATTATCTATTATTACACCCAAAATGTGGTTTATTTTATTCTTTCAATGTCCGTGTTTGTGTATGACTTTCCCTTCTACTGTTACAGAATAGCATTATTGTAGTTTTACTGAGATTGAAAGATGTTTTGTTTTTGTCAAACCATCTCTTAGATTGAATCTGTTTTGTTTTCTTTGATGCACCTGAAAGAGTGGCAGCACATCACAGTAGCTCCTTCGACTTCCTTCTTTTTACTTTATTTTTGGTATTATTCTCAACTTTTTTTATCACTTATCTTTTCCATAAACCACTAATTATGGTTTTTGGGCGCCTTTGTGTGTTTTGGCTGTTTGCCCTCAGCGCTATGGGGATTGCGGCCAGACATTCCCGTGGAAGTAGAGAGAAAGTGTGCAGGCACAAAGATGAAGGAGCGGAGAAGGACATTTAAGCCTGCAAGCCCCTCTGTCCTCACGTGCGCTCTTTGTTTTTGTCAACAATTTCCCTTGTGGATCAATAAAGTTTGTCTCATCTAAAGTCTAATATTTGTATTAGCTTCTGAGTGTTCCCTCCTGAACAACACACAGACATGGTGGCACAGGACACTTCTAATTATTCCGGGTTGTTGGGAAAGTGATGTAGAAGCTTCCCACAACTCTCCCCACGCTGCACAGCAGGGCAATTTAACATCAAAATATTACAGAGGAAGCGTCGCAAACACAGCATCAGCTGAAAGTTGGTAGCAAACATGGCGCCCTGTAGTCTGGGGTAATAACGAGCATGACGAGGGCTGGAGATAGTGGCACACCAAAGAATCACTTCATGAAATATTATAACAGTTTTATTTTTCTATATTCAAACACAATGTTACTGTTCAAACTTTAATGTGACAATATACTTTCTAAATAAAACCTCGGCCTTGTTTTTAATGAATACTTAGGTCTACTACACTACTGTATTTAATGTTGTCATTATGGTGGTACTTAATGAATACTTAGGTCTACTACACTACTGTATTTAATGTTGTCATTATGGTGGTACTTAATGAATACTTAGGTCTACTACGTCGGCAGTGTTTTAGCTACTTCTAAATCACTAATCCTGGTCTCCATGGCGACAAATAAAGTAAGTTTCTTACAAGTATTATTATCACTGGAGGACGAGGAATATCTAAACATGCTTCACTACACAGCGTAGGAGGATACAATAGCTCACCGCCGTCACAATGTAAACAAATGCCATGGGTGGATCTACACCTGACATCCACTGTAATGATACCAAGTACAGGAGCGTATCTAGTCGATACTACTATGATTACATCTATATTTTTAGGATTACAAAATCTTTTTTTCCTTTTTTTAAAGTTCATGTAATGTTTATAAAGTCAGTAAATATGTCCCTGGACACATGAGGACTTTGAATATGAGCAATGTATGATCCTGTAACTACTTGGTATCACATCCATACCTAAAGGGGACGGCGTGGCGAAGTTGGGAGATTGGCCGTGCCAGCAATCTGAGGGTTACTGGGGTTCAATCCCCACCTTCTACCATCCTTGTCACGTCCGTTGTGTCCTTGAGCAAGACACTTCACCCTTGCTCCTGATGGCTGCTGGTTAGCGCCTTGCATGGCAGCTCCCGCCATCAGTGTGTGAATGTGTGTGTGAATGGGTGAATGTGGAAATAGTGTCAAAGCGCTTTGAGTTCCTTAAAAAAAGGTAGAAAAGCGCTATACAAGTACAACCCATTTTTGCAATGTGTTGCTGCCATTACCAAGTCTCACTTCATGATTATTTGCAAAAAATAACAAAGTTTGTCAGTGTGAACATGAAATATCTTGTCTTTACAGTCTATTCAATTGAATATAAGTTGAAAAGGATTTGTTGTATTCTCTGTTTATTTGCCATTTACACAACCTGACAACTTCACTGCTTTTGTAGTTTGTAATTAAACATGCAAAATGGTTTCCTTGGCTCGTTAGTGCGTGCTGATTTTAGAAATAGTGTACACTTCACTGTACATGTTGCAGATTAAACGTGGAATAGTTTTATGCGTGTGGGGTTCCAGCAGCACACACTAAAGAAAGATTCATAAAGTTCCCAGGGCTGTGTACGTGCAGGATGGTGTTAAAGATAACGTACATGTTATTGTGCATCTAGTACTTTCAAATAAACATTCTAGTAAAATAAGTGTAATGCCACCAAGTCAGCTATTGCTGCTTTTTTGGGGCTTCTGATTGGACATGTTCGCACCAAGTGTACCTGCTGGTGTCGCCACATCTCTACACAATAATGGATGTGTGTTGGAACACTCTCCATTCATGTTTCCCTTAATGAACCGCAGCTCCCACATTGTCGGCAGCACCCGTGCAGCCCCAGACCATGATGCCGTGCAGTTCCCACTGAGGCCTTCAGTGATGTTATATGATGATAGTATATATGATAGTATTTATCTGTATCATGAATCAATTTAAGTGGACCCCGACTTAAACAAGTGGAAAAACTTATTGGGGTGTTACCATTTAGTGGTCAATTGTACGGAATATGTACTGTACTGTGCAACCTACTAATAAAAGTCTCAATCAATCAATGTCCTACTTTGTCCGACTTCAATAAATACCTCTCAAAATACCATCATTTATGTGGCCACATGACCAGGGCTGGAGAAATACTGCTGGCCATTCAATCAAAACGGGCTACTTTCTGGCACATTTAAAAATCAATAAAAGTGCATCAGAGGTGGTACTGTCAAAAGTAAAATTATTGTAAAAAACATATTGAATGTGACAAAATATATTTGAAGTGACAATATGCTGGCGTATAAGCCATTGGTACTGCTGGTAGTTGGTTGATGCCAGTGGAAGTGGCGGGCAAACTATTTCACCGCCAGGACAGCATAACTCGTTTCTGGGGTGGGCTTACCTCCTTTCACAAGATCTAGTTGCTCTTTAAATATCCTTCTTGAAAATGCCCTTGCAAATATATATCTGCTACCTAATCAACGTTTTGCTCTGCTTCTTTGTTGGTTAAAAAAGTGAGTGCCGCTTATTTCTCCGCTGGCCGGGTATGGCTCCGGTGCCCATTTCTGCTTTCCTAAATCCCAACTTGTGATTGGATACTTGGGAGTGACAAGTGAGTATCCAATCACGGTCACATTCAACGTAAGGCTACCTAGATGGGCTACTGTCAACAACTGATGATCTGATCGCAACTGTCTATCAACTGTATGTCCTCCGTTTGTTAAACTGCACAGCCACACGCCACACGCTAATGTTGGTTCAGAAGACTTCTGGCAGAATTCATACATGCTGGCAACTAATTAGCTGAATTCTGATTGGATAAAAGCTCTAACTTAAAAACAGCAACACTGGAGCCTAATATGACATGAAGAGAATATGATGAATACTTTTATATATGTATGGAAAGTCTTTTAAAAATAAACTTTTATAAATTAATGACCATGATTTATGTTAGGCCAGCAGAGAAGGCCTGTGCGCAAAACACAAGTATGTTAGTACTCACTTGTGCAGACAGCATTTACACATGTTCAGTGTATAGCTGTACACGGACTACTCTTAAGAAGATATAATACCATGGTTCGCCCAATTGGGAGGTAGTCTCTTCTGCAGAGTGCCAAATGTGACACAGCACTTGACACACATTGTTCCCGACAAGTCTACAAGTCATTCACACAAAAGCAAGCCTGTGATGAATTGATGAAAAAGTGAAGCGCGGCGTGGAGGCGAGTCACGCCTGCCCATGTGTGGAAGTGCCATGATGCAGCCTCCTCCTTGCTTCGTGATCACTAACTAAGAGCACTGGAGAATAGAAGAGTGCACGTACCTGCCTCCCTCCAGGTGACGGCGACCTGTAACTTGTGTCATTGCTGTCAGAGCCCTGAGCCATGGCCACCAGCGACCGCCTCAAAGAGAGAGAGAGACAGAGGGGGAGGAGGGAGAGAGAGAGAGAGAGAGAGAGAGAGAGTGTCAGTGCTGACAAGAATGACCACTTAATGAGTAATAAGTCCTCGTTCTTCCCTCTTTTCTCTCACTCGCTCTCTTTCACTTTCTTTCTCTCAGGTCTGGTTGGCAGAGTCTGATGTGGTTTCTGATAAGACAAAGAAAGTTGCATGAGTGGAAAAGAAGCAGGTCGTGGTGTAAAGTCCACACACACGTGTGAGAAGTGGAAATGACATCGTGGACATTCCCTTCCTCGTTTTTTGCTGGGTGAAACTGCATGTTTCGGGTAAAGCCTCAAGGGGCCAAGCATCCCCCACAAAAAACATCTCATGGATGACTGACTTAGTTTACATTCACACGCTTTCATGGTCTTTTCCAGAGAACACTCTAGCGTACTTTTACATTAAAGGTTGAACATCACACTTCAACTACAAGTAGAAATACACCCACACTTTTGGGTAACCAGAAATGAAAGCAACACCTCACAATTTACAGTTAAAATGTCATTTGGACCCCCAAAAAATACACACATATATACACATTTGTGTACATATTTATATATAAATATAAATACAAATATATTTATATACAGTACATACATATATATATACACACACACATTCATATGTATATACATACATATCCATCCATCCATTTTCTACCATACATATATATAAATAAACATACATACATATATCGCGTGGGTTCCCTCCGGGTACTCCGGCTTCCTCTCACCTCCAAAGACATGCACCTGGGGATAGGCCCCTCCCACCTCCAAAGACATGCACCTGGGGATAGGTAGATTGGCAACACTAAATTGACCCTAGTGTGTGAATGTGAGTGTGAATGTTGTCTGTCTATCTGTGTTGGCCCTGCGATGAGGTGGCAACTTGTCCAGGGTGTACCCCACCTTCCGCCCGATTGTAGCTGAGATAGGCTCCAGCACCCCCCGCGACCCCAAAGGGAATAAGCGGTAGACAATGGATGGATGGATGGACATATATACAAACATTCATATATATATGTATGAATATATATGTACATATATATATAAATATATACATACATACATACAGTACATATATATACATATATAAACACACATACACGTAATAATAATGAATTACATTTGTAACACACTTTGCATTGTTAAAAACTTTAAAAAATTTAAATACAAAGTTAGAATATATAATAGAAAATTAAAATAGAAATAAAAACATACATAAATAAATATACCTATGTGTGTGTGTACACACACATGTACACAAACATACATAATATATATATACACACATATATACATATGCCATCCATCTTCTTCCGCTTATCTGAGGTCGGGTCGCGGGGGCAGCAATCATGGCACCCACCTGTTCCCAATTAGCCTGCACACCTGTGGGATGTTCCAAATACCGTATTTTTCGGACTATAAGTCACAGTTTTTTTCATAGTTTGGCCGGGGGTGCGACTTCTACTCAGGAGCAACTTATGTGTGAAATGATGAACACATTAGCGTAAAATATAGAAATAATATTATTGATGTCATTCACGTAAGAGACTAGACGTATAAGATTTCATGGGATTTAGCGATTAGGAGTGACAGATTGTTTGGTAAACGTATAGCATGTTCTATATGTTATAGTTATTTGAATGACTCTTACCATAATATGTTACGTTAACATAGCAGTTGGTTATTTATGCCTCATATAACGTACACTTATTCAGCCTGTTGTTCACTATTCTTTAGACATTTTAAATTGCCTTTCAAATGTCTATTCTTGCTGTTGGCTTTTATCAAATAAAGTTCCCCAAAAAATGCGACTTATATATGTTTTTTTCCTTTTTTATTATGCATTTTCGGCCGGTGCGACTTATACTCTGGAGCGACTTACACTCCGAAAAATACGGTAAGTGTTTGATGAGCATTCCTCAACTTTATCAGTATTTATTGCCACCTTTCCCAACTTCTTTGTCACGTGTTGCTGCCATCAAATTCTAAAGTTAATGATAATTTGCAAAAAAAAATTTTTTTATCAGTTTGAAAATCAAATATGTTGTCTTTGTAGCATATTCAACTGAATATGGCTTGAAAAGGATTTGCAAATCATTGTATTCCGTTTATATTTACATCTAACACCATTTCCCAACTCATATGGAAACTGGGTTTGTAATTCAAAGTGTACCTCATGTTTTTGTTTATTTTAGCTTTTGCCTTATTACACCATCTTATTGTTTTTCTCTTTTGCCCTCAGTGCTAGGTAGCATTTGGCAAAGCACGAACACGATTTCTTGTGAGAAAAAAAAAATCAGGACCCAAACAGCTTTGCTTGGCAGGAGGCACAGCACTACCACACAAACATGTTCCACCAGCACAGATAGTGAGGATCTGTTTTGCTGACATGCACCAGGGCAGACTTTTCCCAATAATCAGCCAAGAAAAGCTGATTATACAAACAATACAAATATCGAGTGTTGGCCGACAAGATAAACAAGACTAAAAGTGGATTCTGTCAAATCGAAAGCTATTTATATGGGCTTTCCTCCAAATGTGCAAAAAGTGTCACAGTATCATTTAAGAAACAATAGTGTTCTTTAAGAGTCCTATTCAGAAAAACTATGCTTATCTTCATGTCTCACATGATGGGAAAAGCCGCCTGTCCTCATTCAAAGGGACAATCATTCATAGACTTGTTTGTGGGACTTGGTCCTTATGTTTGTGTTCAAATAAAAGTGACATTATATTCAACTCCAATGCTGACATGTATCATGTTAAAACCAATACAGTCCTAATTTGTGAAAATATTTGTACTCAAGGCACAAACTCCACTGTATGTGTCTAAATATATTTTTTAAATATCTTATTTCTGTTGTATTCATTGCATCAATTAATCCAAAAATAATTGCAGTTTATGGCAGGAATAGACTGAAGCCATTACACTTATTTAGCTTCATTTGGCGCCCTCTGCAGGCCAGCACAATTAGCCATGTTGTCCATGTGGAGGTGCTTCAACTGCAGCTACTCATCACACCTTTCCATTTTCAACAGCTTATACCAGGGCTCAGCAACCTGCGGCTCTTTAGCCTAACCCTAACCCTGGTGGCTCCATGGAGCTTTTTCAAAAATGTATGGAAATGGGAAAAAAATGGGGTGAAAAATAAGGTTTGTGTAGGAGGACAAACATGACACAAACCTTCCTAATTGTTAATAGGTTTAAGTTTATGCTTCACTGATGACACTATTTGGTGAGCGCCGTTTTGTCCTATTTATTTCAGCGGCCCTTAAACTCACCGTTGTGTGGACTGTGACTCCACAGTTTGTTTATATGTACAACTTTCTCCGACGCTGCCACAGAAAGACGTGTTTTATGCCACTCCTTTTTCTCATTTTGTCCACCAAACGTTTTATACTGTGCATGAATACACAAAGGTGCGCTTTGTTGATGTTATTGACTTGTTGGGAGTGCTAATCAGGCATATTTGGTCAGTGCATGACTGCAAGCTAATCCATGCTATTTAGGCTAGCTGTATGTACATATTGCATCATTATGCCTCGTTTGTAGCCATATTTCAACTCATTTAATTTCCTTTACTTATGTCCTCTGTGTATTTAGTTTATTTTTCAATGTTTCACCACACATTATCTGTATGTAATATTGTCTGCATTTCTGATTGTTGTTTGTGTGCCATGTTGTTCCAGACCACAGCAAAAGTTACCCAGCTTGCAAAGATTGTAATAAATCCATTACAAGACAGCCTGCCCTTTCATTTAACTTGGACACACACATCTATACCTTTGGCCATTCTAAGACACTCATTACCAGGAGTTATCTCATCCTCTGAGAAGGTTTACTAATGTTTTCCAATGTTGTAAAAATGTGTAGAATAAATATTACATTTCAACATTTCTGTCAACAAAGATTTGCGTCAGCCTGCGACACAGTCATTTTGATAGTAGGCTAATATAGCTAATATAGTCACTTACATCATGTGTTGTCTTCATTATAACACTTATATAAGACTTTTAAAGTCATTTTGATAGTAGGCTAATATAGCTAATTAGACACTTACATCATGTGTTGTCTTCATTATAACACTTATATAAGACTTTTAAAGTCATTTTGATAGTAGGCTAATACAACTAATATAGACTCATCATGTGTTGTCTTCATTATAACACTTATATTGTTGTCCTTCAGCTTCCCTTCCAGCTTCCTCCTGTAGTTCTCCTTGGCCTCCCTGAGTTTGGTCTTCAGCAGCCCCTGAACTCTTTTCACCTCCTCCCTGTTACCAGCATTGAATGCCCTCTTCTTCTCATTCAGTAGGGCTTTGATGTCCATGGGACATTTGAGTCAACACAGAAGTTGATCACAGACTATATCAACTTATGTGTTGACTCAAATGTCCCATCAAGGACGGTCACCTGCTACCCAAACAACAAGCCGTGGGTGACCAAGGACATCAAAGCCCTACTGAATGAGAAGAAGAGGGCATTCAATGCTGGTAACAGGGAGGAGGTGAAAAGAGTTCAGGGGCTGCTGAAGACCAAACATGAAGGCAGTTTGGAGAGGTATGCAGACCATCACCAGCCTCAAACCGTCGGGGGGTAGGGGGGTGGACGGAGACAAAGACAGGGCCAATGAGCTAAACTAGTTCTTTAACAGGTTTGACACAGTGGCTCCAACAAGCTCCTACCCCCCAACCCCGAGACATGCCAGCCGGCCCCCTGACAACTTCAGCGAACCAATCCATCTCCACCTCCCCTCCCCCCTCCGCCCCCCAACACTAATGACTACCTCCCCCCACTAAACACCTCACCCTCAGCTTGATGAACCCCCCCTCCCCCAATCACCAGAGACCCCCCCAGTGTGTCTGTCTGCAGAAGAGGTGAATGCACAGCTAAATAAGCTACAAACAGGCAAGGCCGCGGGTCCTGGCGGTGTGAGCCCCAGGGTGCTCAAAGCCTGCGCCCCACAGCTGTGTGGTGTGCTCCAGCACATCTTCAACATGAGCCTTGGGCTGCAGAAAGTCCCCACACTGTGGAAAACCTCATGCGTGGTCCCCATCCCCAAGTGCACGCGACCCAGCACGTCCAAGGACTACAGGCCGGTGGCTCTAACCTCCCATATCATGAAGACCATGGAGAGGTTGGTCCTGGAACAACTCCGCCCTACAGTCAAGCCCCACCTGGACCCACTCCAATTCGCCTACCAGCCCCGACTGGGAGTGGAGGACACAGTCATCTACCTGCTGAACCGAGCCCACACCCACCTAGACAAGCCTGCGAGCAGTGTGAGGGTCATGTTTTTTGACTTCTGCAGTGCTTTCCATACCATACGGCCTGGACTACTGGGTGTGAAGTTGGAGACGATGCAGGTGGACGCCCCCTTGGTGTCCTGGGTTGTTGATTACCTGACTGACAGACCACAGTACATGCCACTGCAGGACTGTGTGTCTGACAGGCTGGTCAGCAACACCGGGGCCCCGCAGGGCACAGTCCTCTCCCCCTTCCTCTTCACCATCTACACCACCCATTTCCACTATCAGTCAGAGTCCTGCCACCTTCAGAAGTTTTCTGATGACTGCGATAGTGGGGTGTATTGAGGATGGTGATGATGAGGAATACAGTGGAGGACTTTTTCACATGGTGTGGAAAGAACCACCTCCAGCTTAATGTGATGAAGACCAAGGAGCTGGTTGTGGACCTGGGAAGGAGGAGGAGTACCTGTTTCCATCAGGGGGGTGGATGTGGACATGGTTGAGGATTATAAATACCTGGGTGTGCACATGGACAACAAGCTGAATGGGTCAAAACACGCTGAGGCACTCTACAAGAAGGGACACTCTACTTCCTCAGGAGGCTAGGATCCTTCAACGTCTGCACAAAGATGTTGAAGATGTTCTACGAGTCGGTGGTGGCGGGCGCCTTCTTGTACGCCGTGGCCTGCTGGGGCAGCGGCTGAGAGCGAGGGACGCAAACAGACTGGACAAGTTGGTAGAGAAGGCCAGTAACGTGGTGGGAGTGGAGCTAGACTCTCTGGTGGTGGTGTCAGAGAGGAGAAGTCTAGCAAAGCTCCTACACCTCCCACCCACTACACTCACATTATGGACAACACCTCCCACCCACTACACTCACATGATGGACAACACCTCCCACCCACTACACTCACATGATGGACAACACCTCCCACCCACTACACTCACATGATGGACAACACCTCCCACCCACTACACTCACATTATGGACAACACCTCCCACCCACTACACTCACATGATGGACAACACCTCCCACCCACTACACTCACATTATGGACAACACCTCCCACCCACTACACTCACATTATGGACAACACCTCCCACCCACTACACTCACATGATGGACAACACCTCCCACCCACTACACTCACATGATGGACAACACCTCCCACCCACTACACTCACATTATGGACAACACCTCCCACCCACTACACTCACATTATGGACAAAATCTCCCACCCACTACACTCACATTATGGACAACGCCTCCCACCCACTACACTCACATTATGGACAACGCCTCCCACCCACTACACTCACATTATGGACAACACCTCCCACCCACTACACTCACATTATGGACAACACCTCCCACCCACTACACTCACATTATGGACAACATCTCCCACCCACTACACTCACATTATGGACAACGCCTCCCACCCACTACACTCACATTATGGACAACGCCTCCCACCCACTACACTCACATTATGGACAACACCTCCCACCCACTACACTCACATGATGGACAACACCTCCCACCCACTACACTCACATGATGGACAACACCACCCACCCACTACACTCACGTTATGGACAACACCTCCCACCCACTACACTCACATGATGGACAACACCTCCCACCCACTACACTCACATTACGGACAACACCTCCCACCCACTACACTCACATTATGGACAACACCTCCCACCCACTACACTCACATTATGGACAACACCTCCCACCCACTACACTCACATGATGGACAACACCTCCCACCCACTACACTCACATGATGGACAACACCACCCACCCACTACACTCACGTTATGGACAACGCCTCCCACCCACTACACTCACATGATGGACAACACCTCCCACCCACTACACTCACATTATGGACAACACCTGCCACCCACTACACTCACATGATGGACAACACCTCCCACCCACTACACTCACATTATGGACAACACCTCCCACCCACTACACTCACATTATGGACAACACCTCCCACCCACTACACTCACATTATGGACAACACCTCCCACCCACTACACTCACATTATGGACAACACCTCCCACCCACTACACTCGGACCTTGCAGAGAGAATGAGCACGTTCAGTGGAAGGCTCAGACTCCCAAAATGCAACATGGAACGACACAGGAGGTCCTTCATACCAACAGCCATCAGACTGTATAATGCATATGTTCCTTGACTGCACTTAAATGTAGAGTATATGTAGAATAGATTTATATTATATATATAATATGTTATATATATTATATTATTTATTATTATTCTTGTCTATTGTGAGCGAACTGTGGTGCTGAATTTCCCCCAGGGATCAATAAAGTACTTTTCATTCTACTTTTAAAGTCATTTTGATAGTAGGCTAATATAGCTAATTAGACACTTACATCATGTGTTGTCTTCATTATAACACTTATATAAGACTTTTAAAGTCATTTTGATAGTAGGCTAATATAGCTAATATAGACACTTACATCATGTGTTGTCTTCATTATAACACTTATATAAGACTTTTAAAGTCATTTTGATAGTAGGCTAACACAGCTAATTAGACACTTACATCATGTGTTGTCGTCATTATAACACTTATATAAGTCCTTTAATTTTTTGCGGCTCCAGACCGATTACTTATTTGTATTTGTGGTCCAATATGGCTCTTTAAACATTTTGGGTTGCCGACCCCTGGCTTATACAATTTTATTACTGAAGGCATGACCACTTTTACCTGTTCCCTTGGTAACCACAGGCGCCCCATAGACAAGAGAGCGTAGTATGGCAGCAACGAGGGCCAAAAAAAGCAGAAAAAACCTGCAAAACAACACGTCATAAAACAACTGCAATAGAAGAATTATGAAAATATTATCAACTCACCTGTCCACGTGATCTTTAGGTTCAAGTCAGTTGAGGGATGGCAACGCAATCACTTAGTACTTTTAGAGGTAATTAAAAAAATATGTAAGAAATCTAAAAATAAACGATAGGAGACGAGACATTGTCGCTGTATTTTAATAGTGTGACAGCTTCAGCAAAAAAGCCAAGCGTCTTACAAAAACATTTCTAAAACTCAATACACAATACAACATAACTGAACGTAGAACAACTAAAAGGTCATGAATCCAATGATGCGGCGACGTGGACCTCTGCAGGTGTCATTAGCTGGGAGAAAAACATACTTCTATTGTAAATATTTCTTTATTCGTGAAGATGCACAAATCCTGCGTCACCCTTCTGCTCACCTGCTCTGTGCCTTGGTCCACTTCAAGGCATGTCTGGGAGGCACGGACGGACTGGGGTGGAAGAAGGTGCAGCCGTCTCGCTTACACTGGGCCGCGAAGCGACAAGGCTGCCAGGAGGTAAACACACAGCAGGGCTTGTTTATTTGCTGATCAGACACAAAGCTGCCGGCCAAAGAAGAGCCAGTGTCTGCAGAGCAGATTTTTGGCAGAGCAAAGCAGACTGGCCACTGAGGAGGGCCAGAAAACTACAAAAAGTGCACCTGCTTTGGTTCCATGACAACACATCTCTGAATTGCTCTTAAGTACCATATGAAATACTATTAATTTGCATAAATGAAGTATTAGCAAAGTCTGTGGCTGCACTTCCTTCTGTTTACTGTGCTTAGCATCAAGCTAATTAAAGTTAAAGTTAAAGTAGCAATGATTGTCACACACACACTAGGTGTGGTGAAATGTGTCCTCTGCATTTGACCCATCCCCTTGATCACCCCCTGGGAGGTGAGGGGAGCAGTGGGCAGCAGCGTGGCCGCGCCCGGGAATCATTTTTGGTGATTTAACCCCCAATTCCAACCCTTGATGCTGAGTGCCAAGCAGGGAGGTAATGGCTCCCATTTTTATAGTCTTTGGTATGACCCGGCCGGGGTTTGAACTCACAACCTACCCATCTCAGGGCGGACACTCTAACCACTAGACCACTGATAAATAGTGTCATGTTTGCCACTTTATTGGCTACATAGACAGTCTAATGTCAGCAACACGCGGCTCTCGAGCCGCATGAGGCTCTTTAGTGGCGCCCTCGAGTATTTTTAAAAAAGGATTGAAAATGGAAAAAAATATATATTTAGTTTTAATATGGTTTCTGACACAAACCTTCCCAGTTGTTAGAACTACCACTGTTGAATATGTTTGTGTGTATGCTTCACTGATGACTATTTGGTGAACATCCTTTTGTCCTACTCATTTCGGCAGTTCTTGAACGCACCATAGTGTGGACTGTGACGCAAGTTTGTTTACATGTAAAATCTTCCACTCCTTTGTCTCATTTTGTCCACCAAACGTTTTATGCTGTGCGTGAATGCACAAAGGTGAGCTTTGTTGATGTTATTGACTTGTTGGAGTGCTAATCAGGCATATTTGGTCAGTGCATGACTGCAAGCTAATCAATGCTAACATGCTATTTAGGCTCGCTGTATGTACATATTGCATCATTATGCCTCATCTGTAGCTATATTTGAGATAATTTAATATCCATTACTTTGTCTGACGACACTATCAGTATGTAATATTGGCTGTATGTTTGTGGGCCATGTTGTTCCAGACCACAGCAAACATTACGCTTGCCAAAGATTGTAATAAATCCATCAAAAGAAGACATTTCCTTTAACAAAGCGCTTTGAGTACCTTGAAGGTAGAAAAGCGCAATACAAGTATAACCCATTTATCATATTTATTTAACTTGGATACACACATCTATACTTTTGGCCATTCTAAGACAGTCATTTCCAGGAGTTATCTCACCTTCTCAGTAGCCTCTGATTTACTAATGTTTTCTAATGTTGTAAAAATGTGTAGAATAAATATTACATTTCAACATTTCTGTCAATGAAGATTTGCTTCAGCCTGCGACACAGTCATTTTGATAGTAGGCTATTCTAGCTAATATAGACACTTATGTCATGTGTTATGTCATGTTATGTTATTTCCATTTATTATGCGCCCCCCAACCAACTGTTACATCAGCCCGGGGTGCAGATTGCCTTCATTATAACACTTATATACAGCTTTTCATTTGTTGCAGCTCCAGACTTTTTTGTATTTTGGGTCCAATATGGCTCTTTCAACGTTTTGGGTTGTCGACCCTTGCTCTAATGAGATTCAATGCATGAAATATGAAATTAATGCTGCATTTACACAAATAACAGGAAATACTTGGTGATAGAAGACCACAATCTACCATACCTGATGACGTATGTGTTGTTGCAAAAGACAAGCACCTAATAATGACTTTAAATCCAATGTAGTCCAACCTGTCTATAGTGACTACTCAAGGGAAACAGCAAAAGTGGCGACTATATTCAAGTTGGCAGCCATTTTGAATCAATCTTGTGTTTTATCTAGCGTGTCTATGTTTTGATCATAGAAATAGCAACGATGCATTTTTTTCTTTGCTTTTTGTAAACGGGCATGATAGCTTATTAATATTGAACATGGCCCTATCTCCCAATTGTAAAGAATTCCTGAATCCAGATGGATGGATGGATGGATGGATGGATGGATGGAGATATATAACTTTATCGATTCCTTCAGGAGAGTTCCCTCAGGAAAATTAAAAGATGGTGATCCGGATCACCCCACCTCTCACTTTTCCCACAGAGAGGTAGCCGCTAACAGGCTGGACTGTATCTTGTATTGGATGTGATTGGGTTAGAGACGTTCAAACAGTGTTACCTGAGGATGATAAAAGGTACAATCCATCTTCTTGCACTGTGGGAAGAAGCGGCACACGCTGGCCGTTTGGGGTGCGACTGTCAACACAGGGTTAGACCAGTTAGACACGGAAACACGTGGAAAGTTATGGTGTGGTGTGGTGTGCACCTGGCCGGGCAGGTGGAGGGGCTGCAATGCCCCTGCGGCTAACGTGGGTGAAAGGACAGTCTGGCTTGCTGCACCTGGCGTCGTATTTACAGTTGGGATGGATGAAGAGGCATTTGTCCCCGAATTTGCAGGTGGGAAAAGTCCTGCAAGACACAAAACATTTAAAAGGGAGAAACAAATGCATGTTCTTGAAAATAATAATACACTGCTACTTCAACTTACGAGCTCAAAGCATTCCACAACGGAGCTTGTAGCTCAAAACACTCATATCTCAAATCAGCCCTGCCTAACTAAAAATTAGTGTAAATCAATTTAATTGGTGCTTGGCCCTGCCAAAACTGCACCATTTTAACTTGTAACATACCTTTGAAAAGAAAAGACTAACTTTTAGATAAGAAATATTGTTGAAAAAACAACAGAATAGTTATGTTGGGTGATATAGACGATATATGACATCAATTTGGCGGACGATTATAGAGTTTTTAATATGGTGATAATACAGGCCTGGGCAATTATTTTGACTCAGGGGGGCCACATTTAGAGAAAAAAATGTATCTGGGGGCTGGTATATCTATTTATCTATATATATATATATATATATATATATATATATATATATATATATATATATATATATATATATATATATATATATATATATATATATATATATATATATATATATATATATATATATATATATATATATATATATATATATATATATATATATATATATATATATATATATATATGTATATATATATATATATATATATATATATATATATATATATATATATATATATATATATATATAATACATACAGTATGTGTGCTAAGGTCCTATTCTTAGAAACACTAATACAAAACCTCACAATAATGTTTGATTGAATGCTAAAAACGTTATGACAGACCACCTTAAAAAACGGAATGGAATTTTAAATTTTTTTACTGAATGAGACACCCAGAATGTACATGAAAATTAAGAATGTTACAATATTAACTATGAAGGATAAAACACTGAATATTGACAACATATGAACGTCACTCCCCCTCTCCATCCACATATTTTACAATCAACAAAAATGCAACAAACACAGTGAAATAAATCCCCACCTACAATCTGATACATCACTAAGTTTAGAACTTTGTGGTGAAAATCTCCTTCCACGTCTGTCCCTGACACCCACATTTCAGGCTTTTTTGATTGATTGATTGAGAAACACTCTGTGGAAACACTCCCCACCCACACTGCTTGGTGCCTCGTCTAAGCTGCTGTGACTTAAATTACCATAGTAACTAATTACATGACCATAGTAACTAATTAGATTAGCAATATAACTAATTACTATAGTAACTATTATATAATACAAAAGCACAGATTGCAAGCTTTGAAAGACTTAGTATAGTTGAAGACTTACAGTCATTAGAAAACATCACTGCACATCATAATGGCAGCTACACTTTCCTTCTAAAGATCTGAACAAAATATTTGGGGATGTCCGGGGGGCCAGATTGAAAAGCTTAACGGGCCGCATGTGGCCCCCGGGTTTTCATTTGCCCAGGTCTGTAATACGAATTGGGCTGGGCGATAAAACAATAACAATATATATCGCGATAGACATGTGATCAATATCAATAGAAAATGGGGTCGATAGAACGTTCGATAATTTCACTGAGTTCTGTTAGAAAAAAATAGGAAGAAAGGCGGAGCCGGAACCGCACGGCATTCTGGGGGGTGTAGGCAGAGGAAGGGCTTTGGCCTCTCGACCTATCTCGGCCGAGCCTGAACCGCAAGGCATTCTGGGAAATGCTAACAGGAAAAAAAGGGAAAAAAAGCAACAACGGCTAGCTGACGACGAAGAGTGAAACGAAACGGGAATATGAGCGCGGCAGCACGAGAGGAAATTGTAAATAATAAAGGAAACGTCACGTCACCAGTTTGGCGGTATTTTGGATTTTTTTTAAATCCGATACAAATCAGAGTAATACTGTCTACAAACTTTGCAAGGTCGTCGTCCCGACCAAGTCTGGGAACACGACAAACTTATTTTACCACCTGAGCCGCTCTCACCCGCTGGAGTACAGCAGTATCAAACAGCCACAACCATCTACATCAGCCGGTGCAAGTGGAACAGCACCGAAGCGGCAACAACAGACCACCATCGAGACGATGGTGGTCTGTTGTTGCCGCAGACAGTTCTACTCGGCAGCAGTGCCATACGACAAAAATTCAAAACGTTATAAAGAAATAAAGGATGCAGTGGTGTATCAATTAGCGAAGGACATGCTAGCGCTCAGCATAGCTGAGAAGTCTGGGTACAAGAATCTCATACACGTGCTCAACCCCCGTTATGTTCTACCTGGCCGAAAGCCCTTTTCCAAGACAGCTATTCCTAAACTTTACACAATGTGCAGGGAATCCGTGGAAAAGGAGATACTGAAGTTGGTATGATTTTTCCATAAATGACTGAAGAGGGTATCAGGTTTGTTTTGTCACAGATGTTCAGACGCAAGTTTATTCCGATGTTTACAATATTCTGTAAGACATGTTTGTTTCTGCTTGCTTAATGTGACTGTTGTTTATTTGCATATATAAATAAAATAAAATAGTGGACTTGAAGTGGGTGTGGCATGGATGATTGTTTGGCGCCCAATAAAAGACTTGATGGAGGATTCTTCAAAAGCAATACCAATATGTTACCAATATGGCTTTAAAGCCTGAGTTGTACACTACTAATTTCTTAATTACAATGCTTTGCACATTTTGTTGGATTAAGCATTTATTTAATGTCAATATTTGCACATCGACCAGTATTTTCATTTATTTGACTGTTTTTCATAATGCTGACCTCGTTCTAAAGGTTAAAGGTTATATTTAAAATAAAAGTATCTAAATTCAGCCTTTTTTCTCCTGGTCTTTATTTAGAATAGGTTTTTCTTTTTTTTTAATCAATAATTATCGATATCGACTGATATGAAACACTTATATCGTGATACATTTTTTAGTCATATCGCCCAGCCCTAATTACGATATAGATTTTCCCTATACAAGAGTAGTACAAACAACTACATTAGTTTCAGGAAGCAATGTAATCGTCATAATATAAAACAATTAGCTCGTCCAGCTCTAGTCCATTCTGTCTGGTCTCTTCCCGCTCATTAGTTAGATCCAACATGTACAATGAGCCAAGTTAGCGAAAAGGCTGATCAATAAGACTGAGATAACGAGTGACAGAAACGATCTTTAGCTATAAGCTGTTTTGGAGCGGACCGTACGGCGTGCACTGTGGCATTTGCTACGTCATCTTGCGGCTCTGAGGCTCTTAACTCAAATTATGCTCGCAACTTCACGCATAACAAAATGTGGAGAGAACGCTTGTATCTGAAAATACTCTGAAGTTAAGGCCCTGGACAACTCACTTGCATATTCTTGTCGGGTGATGATAGGGACACTCGTCTCCGCTCTTGCAGACGGGCCAGAACCTGCAGCGCTCAATCCCTTTTTGTTTCTTGGAAGGAACGGCGTCATCCTCAAACATCTCAGCATCGACCAGACAGTCTGTGAAAAGGCCAAAGAAGACAGCAGTAGGACTCGTCATTGTTGCAACTTATCTTCATTAAGTGAAATTATGTAGGGGAAAACGTAAAAAAGTACTTTATATTATAAAATACATCTGTACAAATATAATTACATGATACATCACAATACATTGTTATTCTACTTTTGTTTTAGTGATAGTCTTTCAGATCTTTACTTTAGTTCCTATTTTGACCTAACCTCTGTTCTTATTGTCCGTTGTATTTTTTATATAATATTTTAGTGCTGTCTGTCGGTGGACAAAGATTTATTCTATTCTACTTTAGACTAAGATAACATAACTTACAATATAATTTAAAAAATATATATATTGGATTTTTCGGACTATAAGGCGCACTTAAAATCCTTTCATTTTCTCAAAATTTGACAGTGCGCCTTATAACCTTGTGCGCCTAATGAACGGAATAATTCTGGTTGTGCTTACCGACCTCGAAGCAATTTTATTTGGTACATGGTGTAATGATAAGTGTGACCAGTATAGATGGCAGTCACACATAGGAGATACGTGTAGACTGCAATATGACGCCAGTAAACCACACCAAAACTTTAAATGTACCTTCTGGTACCTGATGATTGGTATTTGGGATCTGCATAAGTCCTGAAAATGTGCAAGTTCGCCACTGTAGTCCATGCCGACGCCGTAGTGGATAAGCTTTTTCTTTTTCTCTATCTTCTTGTTATGGGACATTCATGTTGCCATTTCTAATATAAAGTATCGTAAAGTTCTAACTTATATCTCACTATGGAAGCGCTAAAAACCACCGGTGTAGTGAGTTTACATTATTCACCCAAGGAACTTTAGTTATTAGAGAGTTCCGGTCGGACGGTTTTTCACGGGACAGATTTCGGGTGTTGTTGTTGCACTAGTGAGCCACGGATGAAGAGATGCTGCTCCGTTATTGATTGAAGTAAAGTGTGAATGTCATTAAAACAGTTAGCTCCATCTTTTGACACTTCTTCCACTCCCGTCCTTGCACGCTACACCGCTACAACAAAGATGACGGGGAGAAGACGCTGTCCAAGTGGAGGCACGTAAATAAGGCGCATCCTGAAAAGACTGTCAGAAAGTGACTTGAAGATGATGTGTAAAACATCATCTATGCAACATTTTGAGTAAATAACCACCATTACATGTTATGTAGACCACAAGGAAGTCTTTTACATTTAGAAAATAATCATAATATGACTCTTTTAATGCACCCTATAATCTTTTGTATGAAAAAAGACCTGAATAGACCCGCTCATCAGCAGTGCGCCCTATGGTTCAGAAAATACGGTATATGAAATTATATTATGCATTACAGTACATTTGTACAAATGTAAATCATTTTAAAATACATTTTATACTGGATTATCAATAAACGTTTATAAATATGATACTTGAATACACTAATATAGTGGAATTAAATGTAAACATTACTTTTATTAAGTGTGATTAGTTAAAGGTGGTAAAAATATAACTTAATGTATAATGAAATGCTTTTATAAAATCACATGGTATGGTCCGTACACTTTCATCATACCAGTATATTATCATGTAGCAGCATAGTATAACAAGTAGTGTTGCATAAAATATGTATTATAATGTCTAGTAAAAGGCAATTCTAAGAGTGTATTGTGTGTGATAAAATACAATAAACCAGTTTTACAAATAAAGATGTGTCCTCTAATAAATGGCTGGTCTTCATTCAGTACCTCCAATCGAAGGGCCTCCATGCAATCGATCAAGGACGCTGACTTTGGACTCCCGACTGGCGAACTTGGAGGGTGGTCTCACATCTTCCAGATCCATGTCGGACTCTGTGAAGTTCCCCAGCGGGCTCGGAACTCCCTCTAACGTCACAATGAACTTGGGACTCTCCGCATTTTCCTTTTCCTTGCTAAACAACAGAAAAAAGGATGTATTAAAGGGATATGAGCTGTTTTATTTTAACGTCATTCGTTTTATTTGTGCACACCTGGCTTGGATGGTGCGCAATGGTGAGGCGGTCTCGTCTTTTAGCTTCCCGTCCTGCGGACTTCTGCTTTCGTCCAGCTGCGGTCGACTCACGATGAAAGAGCGTGTATCAAACTGCTTTGGCTCGCCGCTCGCTACGAACAAAGTATGCTGAGGGAGTGCTTGGAAACACAACTCTTGTGACTGGGGAAAGAGCACTCACAGTCGTCACTCTTCTCTGCTTCCTCGTTGTGCTGCGACGTGTCCGACTGAGCGTGTGAAGCCACAGATTTAGCTGGAGCTAATGGGACATATTAGTAGAACGCATTTAGAACAGAGGTGTCAAAGTCGCACTGCTTGAAATTGCACACCTTTTAAACTTTAATGGTATCCAATATTGCAACAAATATTACAGTATATTATCATACTTTCCAAACATTTTTTGTCTACCCATCAAATTAATACAAATGACAATGAATGGAAAGACGGTACATTTGTTTTTACGGTAGAATAACTGGGAGCTAAGTTGCCAGAATAAAAAAAAAACTTGTACTGTTTTAATATCATGTTGTAAAAACCAATGTCAATTGAACACAAAATTTCTGGCAACTAAGCTGCCAGCTTTTTCCCTAAACCCCCCCCCCAAAAAAAACAGTGGTACTGTTTTTACATTTACCGTAAAATGGTGAAAAAACCCCACTATATTTTACAGTAAAATTTTGTAAATGTAAAGTTTTTACTGTCTACTAGGGTTGTACGGTGTACTGGTATTAGTATAGTACCGCAATACGAATTAATAATATTCTGTACTATACCGCCTCTAAAAAGTACCGGCCCCCCACCCCACGCCCCCCGCGCACACACACAGAGTACTTACAAGCAGACACAGTGTGTAGACAGAAAAGGGAGAATGGACGCATTTTGGTGTAAAAAGTAAAGATAAAGGTGAAGTTATAACACTGAAACACCCTCAGGAAGAGGTGCTTTAAGACATGGCTAGCTAGCTAGCGGCTAACGTCCATCCACAGTGTTTTAGCTACTTCTAAATCACTAATCCTGGTCTCCATGGCGACAAAGTAAGTGTCTTACAAGTAGCATTATCACTGGAGGACGAGGAATAGCTAAACATGCTTCACTACACAGCGTAGGAGGATACAATAGCTCACCGGCGTCACAATGTAAACAAATGCCATGGGTGGATCTACACCTGACATCCACCGTGATGATACCAAGTACAGGAGCGTATCTAGTCGATACTACTATGATTACATCCATATTTATTAGTGTCACAAAATCTTTTTTCCTTTTTAAAAAAAAAATGTATATAATGTTTATAAAGTCAGTAAATACGTCCCTGGACACATGAGGACTTTGAATATGACCAATGTATGATCCTGTAACTACTTGGTATCACATCCATACCCAAATGTGTGGTATCATCCAAAACTAATGTCAAGTATCAAAGAAGAGAAGAATAAGTGATTATTACATTTTAACAAAAGTGTAGATAGAACATGTTAAAACAGAAAATAATCAGATATTAACAGTAAATGAACAAGTAGAGTAATAATCCATTTTTACAGTTTGTCCCTCATAATGTGTACAAAATAATAGGTGTATAAATGACACAATATGTTACTGCATAGACTAATTAGGAGTCTTTGTTTGTTTACTTACTACTAAAAGACAAGTTGTCTAGTATGTTCACTATTTTATTGAAGGACTAAATGACAATAATAAACATATGTTTCATGTACCCCAAGATTTTGTGTTAAAATAAATCCAATAAAGCAATTTTTTGTGGTCCCATTGATTTAGAAAAGTATCGAAATACATTTTGGTACAGGTACCAAAATGTTGGTATCGGGACAAAACTACAGTCTACTTTATAAATATATATAATTAATCATGAAATCCAGAGGCAAATTCCTACATTATTCACTGTTACAAGCGGGGCCCTCTGATGGCAGCCATAAGTGCCATGTGGCCCTCAATGAAAACCAGTTTGCCATCCCTGTAATAGAAGATGCACACACCAGAATGTCTGCTCGGTGGCTCCCTGGAGGCCCCGCGATGCAGTTGCTGCTGCATCAGCTGAATGGCTGCAGTCATCTCGTCGCCTCTCACCAGGCGGGCGCGAGGGGCAACGGGAACCGTCTGCTTCTGTGGTACTGTGGATGAGAGAAGAAACGCGGTGGTGACGAGGGAAAGCGGAGTGCAGAAATGCTGTAGGGTGATGGCGCACGTGTCGCGAAGGTTGTTGTCTTGGTGATGGAGTCCTGCGCCTCGGAGATGGCCTTCAGGATCAGGTTCCTGTTGGCTTGCATGGCTGGTGGGAGGGAGGATCTGAAGCAGTCGTGCCAGGTTTAGAAGATGGCATAACCAGGATTATTACTAAACTGGACGCATAAACTGACTTGCGCTCTGGTTTGGAAGGCAGCGACACTCGACTTGACACGCCTCGTCCTCCATAGCTCGTTTCGTCCTCTTCCTCTTCTTCCTCGACGTCCTCGCTGTCCTCGTCTGTGTCACGGCTCACGCGTATCACCGAACTAGCAACTGGCGCCTTGCGTTTCCGTGACAACTCCTCCTGGAGAGCACACGGGGACATTTTAGCACCACTTCCTTCGTGTAAAACAACAGAGTGGGCACTAAGTTAGTCAACCGCAGAGAGTCCCGGGCATTCGCTATGATGGAAGACCACCATGTTAAATTGTTAAGCAGGTTTTTCTCCAGAATGCCACAGAGAACAGAACTTTCTCCTCAGTCTTATTCCAAAATGGAATACATTTATTTTGTCCACAAAATTCTACAGACAATTTCCCACAATGACAATGTGAAAAGTTTTTATTTCTATTGTGCAAATGTATTTAAAATGTACAAAAAGTATGTAAGTATTCAGACCCTTTGCTCAATACTTTGTTGACGCACCGTTGTCAACAATTACAGTCTCAGGTCTTTTTGAATACGATGCCACAAGTCTCCGTACATTGCTGTAATTATCTTAGTCTAGTCAGGGAGGTGACCAAGACCATGGTCACTCTGTCAGAGATACAGCATTCCTCTGTGGAGAGAGGAGAACCTTCCAGAAAGACAACCATCTCTGCAGCAAACCACCAGTCCGGATTGATGGATGGATAGATAAATAAATACCTTATTTATCACCCAGTGGGAAAACTCAGGTGTCCAGTAGAATAAAAACATAATCATTTATAACAATAATAAATACTTTATGGCCTGTATGGTAGAGTGGCCAGACGGAAGCCATTTCTTAGTAAAAAGTTTGCCAACATGCACCTGAAAGACTCTCAGACCATAATGATAAATGGGTTATACTTGTATAGGGCTTTTCTACCTTCAAGGTACTCAAAGCGCTTTTGACAGTATTTCCACATTCACCCATTTACACACATTCACACACTGATGGAGGGAGCTGCCATGCAAGGCGCTAACCAGCAGCCATCAGAGGCAAAGGGTGAAGTGTCTTGCCCAACGACACAACGGACGTGACTAGGAAGGTAGAAGGTGGGAATTGAACCCCAGTAACCAGCAACACTCCGATTGCTGGCACAGCCACTCTACCAACTTCGCCACGCCATGAGAAACTAAATTCTCTGGTCTGATGAGACAAAGATTGAAGTCTTTGGTGTCATGTTTGGAGGAAGCCAGGCACCGCTCATTACCAGGACAATAACATCCCTGCATTGGTGGCAGCATCATGCTGTGGGGATGCTTTTCAGTGGGAGGAACTGGGAGACTAGTCTGGATAGAGGGAAAGGTGAATGCAGCAATGTACAGAGACATCCTGGATGAACACCAACACTTCCCATCCAACCTGATGGAGCTTGAGAGGTGCTGCAAAGAGGAATGGTTGAAAGTGCCAAAAGGTAGGTGTGCCAAGTTTGTGGCATCATATTCAAAAATACTTGAGGCTGGAATTGATGCCAAAGGTGCATCAACTAAGTACTGAGAAAAGGCTGCTTTACATGTAATGGCTTAGTTTTCTATTTTTAATACATTTGCTATTTAAAAAACAACATTTTGACATTGTCATTTAGTGGTATTGTGTGTAGAATGTTGAGAAAAATAAGAATACATTCCCTTTTGGAACAAGGCTGTAACATAAAATGTGGAAAAGCTGTGAATACTTTCCAAATGCACTGTATAAATACAACTCTAAAGTGTGTTATTTTGAAATATCTTATATCTCACTATGGAAGCACTAAAACATACCGGTATAGTGAGTTTACTTTATTCACCCAAGGAACTTTACTTATTAGAGCGTTCCGGTCGGACGGTTTTTCACGGGACACATTTCGGGTGTTGTTGTTGCACTAGTGAGACACGGATGAGGAGATGCTGCTCCGTTATTGATTAAAGTAAAGTGTGAATGTCATTAAAACAGTTAGCGCCATCTTTGGACACTTCTTCCACTCCCGTCCTGGCACGCTACACCGCTACAACAAAGATGACAGGGAGAAGACGCTGTCCAAGTGGAGGCACGTAAATAAGACCGCCCACAAAACGGCGCATCCTGAAGAGACAGTCAGAAAGTGAGTTGAAGATGATGTGTAAAACATCATCTATGCAACATTTTGAGTAAAGAACCACCATTACATGTTATGAGTAGACCACAAGGAAGTCTTTTACATTTAGAAAATAATCATAGTAAAATGACTCCTTTAATGCGCCCTATAATCCGGTGCGCCTTATATATGAAAAAAGATAGTAAATAGACCAGTCATCGGCAGTGTGCCTTATAATCTGGTGTGCCCTATGCGCCGGAAAATAAGGTAATTCTATTAATACTAGGAAGAGTTGGGTGTTTCTTTGTTCAACTGGCAATTGAGGCATGGTGTCTATTAGAGTGTTGCTATCTGACCATACCTTGATGGAGATGCTTCTGGAAGTTCTGCTGCTCCTGCTCTCCTGGTGCCTGCCATGTGAAGACCCCTCAGCGGACCGCAGCGCTGAACCCAGTCTGCTCTGACCCGGCCTGTAGATTTCTGCCGTCGGCCGGTTTGCCGCGCCCCGAGTTCCTCTCGTGTTGGTGGCCATCACTACAGCATCCTCTGCGATAAAGTCATCATCTAGCTCTGGTTTGATGTCGATGACAGCGTCGGACGGAAGTAGCTCCATGAGGGGTTTGACGGCGGAGGTCAGCCGGGACAAAGACTTCTCTGTAGACGACCTCCAAATGGAACAAAGGTTTGTTATTGTTTTGTTCATGTCTGTGGCTCTTAAAGCGTTGGACACCTGTTTTCATGGGCAGAGCTGCGTGATTCCGTTCTATCAGAGCGAGACCTTAACTCTTCTGTCTTCAAAGTCGCTGTGCTTGACTGCTGCTCAAGTCCGACAGAGGCAGGCTCTAAAAGGTGACACAAGAATCCACACCCTCATAATAATGCCGATACCCTGCGTGGACAAAGGTATTGGGACCTACCCACTGCAACTGTTCTTAGCTTCTCCAGTACGCCATGCAGCCTAAAATGAAATGGTACAGGTGAGAACAACATTTGAGTTTGAGTTTATTTGGAACATGTTACATCACACATGCATGCATACAACATGATACATCACACAATATACTCCATAAGTAATAACAATAAAAATAAATAAATAGTAATGAGTTAAGTAAGTTATATTGGTGAGATGAGCAAGATTATCTAGAAAATGAATGGATGGATGAAATAAATTCAGGATGTTTATCATGGTTCTTTGTACTTTGTAAACACTTTAAGTTTGAAGAGTTTCTTGAAGTGGATCATATTAGTACATTGTTTGATTGCTTTGCTTAATCCATTCCATCATTTCATTCCACATACTGATATACTGAGAGTCTTAAGTGTTGTATGTGCATACAAATGTTTTAAATTACATTTTCCTCTAAGATTATATATCTCCTCTTTTTTTGAGAAGAATTGTTGTATATTCTTGGCTAGCAGATTATAGTTTGCTTTGTGTATCATTTTAGCTGTTTGCAAATTCACTATGTGGTGGAATTTCAGTATTTTAGATTCAATAAATAAAGTGTGTGTATGTTCTCTATATCCAACATTATGTATTATTATAACTGATCTTTTTTGTAACACAGTTAATGAATGAAGTGTACTTTTGTAGTTCTTTCCCATATTTCTACACAATAAATCAGATACGTAACACTAGTGAGCAGTAGAGAATATGAAGTGATTTTTGGTCTAGAACATGTTTTGCTTTATTCATTATTGACGTGTTTCTTGTTACTTTATGTTGTATATTTCCAGAGATTTCCAGTTCAATTTATCATCAATCATTATACCTAGAAATTTGGTTTAATTTACTCTTTTCAAATGTCATTTGTGTTTGACTTTCTCTTCTACTGTTACCTGAGATTCAACGATAGTCTGTTTTTGTCAAACCATCTTTTTAACTTGTTCATTTCTTCTGTTATTATTTGTATTATCTTCTGTGTGTTCTCTCCTGAACAAAACGCTGTTGTATCATCCGCAAATAATACTAACGTTAAATCTATTGTAACTTTACACACTTCATTTATATAGACATTGAACAATGTTGGTCCTAGTATGGATCCCTGAGGTACACCACAGGATATAAAGTGAGGTCCTCAGGTATTTGCACACCCTGCAATTTTGCAAGTTCTCCCACTTAGAAATGAGGGAGAGGTCTGAAATGTTCATCATAGATGTATTTCCACTGTTAGAGACATCTAAAAAGAAAAATCCGGAATAAATGATTTATTTGTACGTTACTGGGGTTCATAAGTATTTGCACACATGAGAATCAGCAAGAATTATGACTCTCAAAGAGCTGTCAGTCTACCTTAAAAAAGTCCACCTTTACCCCACAACTAATCTGTGCAGCCCACAGTCAGTCAAGGTCCAACTACTAACATGGGCAAGAACAAACAGCTGTCAAAAGAGACCAGAGATAAAATTGTAGAGCTCCACAAAGCTGGAAAAGGCTATGGGACAATTGGGAAGCAGCTTGGTGAGAATAGATCAACTGTTAGCAAATGGAAGAGGCTAAACATGACTGCTAATCTACCTTGGACTGGGGCTCCATGTAAGATCTCTCCTTGTGGGGCGTCACTCATGAGAAGAAAAGTGAGGAAATACACGGCAGGAGCTGGTGAATGACCTGAAGAGACCACTGTTTCCAAGGCTACTATCAGTATAGTGCTTTACAATCATGCAGGTTTCCCTGCTTAAGTCAGCCCAGTCTGAAGTTTGCCAATGGCCATCTGGATGATCCAGAGGAGTCATGGGAGAAAGTTATGTGGTCAGATGACACCAAAATACAACTTTTTGCTATAAACTCCACTTGTCAGGTTTGGAGGAAAAAGAAGGATGAGTATCACCATCCCTACAGTGAAGCATGGGGGTGGAAGCATCATGCTTTGGGGTTGCTTTTCAGCAAAGGGGACAGGACGACTGCACTGTATTAAGGAGAGGATAATAATAATAATAACACATTTTATTTGGTATAGCACTTTTCAAGGTACTCAGACGCTTTACAGGATACAAATTAAAATATAAAACAGTAATAATACAGGAAATATAAGAGCAGTACATAGTAAAATACATAATAACACACTGGACATTACAAGACACAGAACCCTAATCACAGGTTCAAAGCAGATCTGAAGAGATGTGTTTTGAGAAGGCTTTTGAAGGTAGGAAGGTCTGAGCAATCACGGATGGGTTTGGGGAGAGAGTTCCAGAGGGTGGGAGCAGTGATGGAGAAGGATCTATCACCCCAAGTCCGGAGCTTGGTTCTGAGTGGTGGAGAGAGGAGGTTGGCGTCGGAGGAGCGGAGGCTGCAGGAAGGGGTATGGTGAGGTAGCAGGGGGCCTGGTTGAGGAGGAGGATTTTAAAGTGGATCCGGTGAGGAAGGGGAAGCCAGTGGAGTTTCTGAAGGACCGGGGTGATGTGCTCATGGGAGCAGGTGAACGTATTGTGAGATTTTGGCCAAAAACCTCCTTCCCTCAGTCAGAGCATTGAAGATGGGTGGTGGCCGGGTCTTCCAACATGACAATGACAGCCAGGATAACCAAGGAGTGGCTCCATATGAAGGTCCTGGAGTGGCCTAGCCAGTCTCCAGACCTAAATCCAATAGAACATCTTTGGACGGAGCTGAAACTTGCTGTTGCTCGGCGACAGCCCCGAAACCTGACAGATCTAGAGAAGATTTGTGTGGAGGAGTGGGCCAAAATCCCTGTTGCCGTGTGTGCAAACCTGCTGAAGAACTCTAGGAAACCTTTGACCTCTTTAATTGCAAACAAAGGCTTCTGCACTAAATACTGTATTTTTCGGACTATAAGTCACAGTTTTTTTCTAAGTTTGGCCGGGGGTGCGACTTATATGCGATTTATACTCAGGAGCGACTTATGTGTGAAATGATGAACACATTAGCGTAAAATATGAAATAATATTATTGATGTCATTCACGTAAGAGACTAGACGTATAAGATTTGATGGGATTTAGCGATTAGGAGTGACAGATTGTATAGCATGTTCTATATGTTATAGTTATTTGAATGACTCTTACCATAATATGTTACGTTAACATACCAGTTGGTTATTTATGCCTCATATAACGTACACTTATTCAGCCTGTTGTTCACTATTCTTTAGACATTTTAAATTGCCTTTCAAATGTCTATTCTTGCTGTTGGCTTTTAGCAAATACATTTCCACAAAAATGCGACTTATACTCCAGTGCAACTTATAAATGTTTATTTCCTTTTTTATTATGCATTTTTGGCCGGTGCGACTTATACTCCGGAGTGAATTATACTCCGAAAAATACGGTATTAACAACTCTGGGCTGCTGATGATCTCCTGCTGGCCCCACTATAGACTGGACTCTCAGACTATTAACTAGATCCACTATGGACTGGACTCTCACACTATTATGTTAGATCCACTATGGACTGGACTCTCACACTATTAACTAGATTCACTATGGACTGGACTCTCACACTATTATGTTAGATCCACTATGGACTGGACTCTCACACTATTATGTTAGATCCACTATGGACTGGACTCTCACACTATTATGTTAGATCCACTATGGACGGAACTCTCACACTATTATGTTAGATCCACTATGGACTGGACTCTCACACTATTAACTAGATTCACTATGGACTGGACTCTCACACTATTAACTAGATCCACTATGGACTGGACTCTCACACTATTATGTTAGATCCACTATGGACTGGACCCTCACACTATTATGTTAGATCCACTATGGACTGGACTCTCACACTATTATGTTAGATCCACTATGGACTGGACTCTCACACTATTATGTTAGATCCACTATGGACTGGACTCTCACACTATTAACTAGATCCACTATGGACTGGACTCTCACACTATTATGTTAGATCCACTATGGACTGGACTCTCACACTATTAACTAGATTCACTATGGACTGGACTCTCACACTATTATGTTAGATCCACTATGGACTGGACTCTCACACTATTATGTTAGATCCACTATGGACTGGACTCTCACACTATTAACTAGATTCACTATGGACTGGACTCTCACACTATTATGTTAGATCCACTATGGACTGGACTCTCACACTATTATGTTAGATCCACTATGGACTGGACTCTCACACTATTATGTTAGATCCACTATGGACGGAACTCTCACACTATTATGTTAAATCCACTATGGACTGGACTCACACTATTAACTAGATTCACTATGGACTGGACTCTCACACTATTAACTAGATCCACTATGGACTGGACTCTCACACTATTATGTTAGATCCACTATGGACTGGACTCTCACACTATTATGTTAGATCCACTATGGACTGGACTCTTACACTATTATGTTAGATCCACTATGGACTGGACTCTCACACTATTATGTTAGATCCACTATGGACTGGACTCTCACACTATTAACTAGATCCACTATGGACTGGACTCTCACACTATTATGTTAGATCCACTATGGACTGGACTCTCACACTATTAACTAGATTCACTATGGACTGGACTCTCACACTATTATGTTAGATCCACTATGGACTGGACTCTCACACTATTATGTTAGATCCACTATGGACTGGACTCTCACACTATTATGTTAGATCCACTATGGACTGGACTCTCACACTATTATGTTAGATCCACTATGGACGGAACTCTCACACTATTATGTTAGATCCACTATGGACTGGACTCTCACACTATTAACTAGATTCACTATGGACTGGACTCTCACACTATTAACTAGATCCACTATGGACTGGACTCTCACACTATTATGTTAGATCCACTATGGACTGGACTCTCACACTATTAACTAGATCCACTATAGACTGGACTCTCACACTATTATGTTAGATCCACTATGGACTGGACTCTCACACTATTAACTAGATTCATTATGGACTGGACTCTCACACTATTAACTAGATCCACTATGGACTGGACTCTCACACTATTATGTTAGATCCACTATGGACTGGACTCTCACACTATTAACTAGATTCACTATGGACTGGACTCTCACACTATTAACCAGATCCACTATGGACTGGATTCTCACACTATTAACTAGATCCACTATGGACTGGACTCTCACTATTATGTTAGATCCACTATGGACTGGACTCTCACACAATTATGTTAGATCCACTATGGACTGGACTCTCACACTATTAACTAGATCCACTATGGACTGGACTCTCACACTATTACCGTAACTAGATTCACTATGGACTGGACTCTCACACTATTATGTTAAATCCACTATGGACTGGACTCTCACACTATTAACTAGATCCACTATGGACTGGACTCTCACACTATTATGTTAAATCCACTATGGACTGGACTCTCACACTATTAACTAGATCCACTATGGACTGGACTCTCACACTATTAACTAGATTCACTATGGACTGGACTCTCACACTATTATGTTAGATCCACTATGGACTGGACTCTAACACTATTATGTTAGATCCACTATGGACTGGACTCTCACACTATTTTGTTAGATCCACTATGGACTGGACTCTCACACTATTATGTTAGATCCACTATGGACTGGACTCTCACACTATTATGTTAGATCCACTATGGACTGGACTCTCACAATATTATGTTAGATCCACTATGGACTGGACTCTCACACTATTAACTAGATCCACTATGGACTGGACTCTCACACTATTAACTAGATTCACTATGGACTCTCACACTATTATGTTAAATCCACTATGGACTGGACTCTCACACTATTATGTTAGATCCACTATGGACTGGACTCTCACAATATTATGTTAGATCCACTATGGACTGGACTCTCACACTATTAACTAAATCCACTATGGACTGGACTCTCACACTATTAACTAGATTCACTATGGACTCTCACACTATTATGTTAAATCCACTATGGACTGGACTCTCACACTATTAACTAGATTCACTATGGACTGGACTCACACTATTATGTTAGATCCACTATGGACTGGACTCTCACTATTATGTTAGATCCACTATGGAATGGACTCTCACGCTATTATGTTAGATCCACTATGGACTGGACTCTCACTATTATGTTAGATCCACTATGGACTGGACTCTCACACTATTAACTAGATCCACTATGGACTGGACTCTCACACTATTAACTAGATTCACTATGGACTCTCACACTATTATGTTAAATCCACTATGGACTGGACTCTCACACTATTAACTAGATTCACTATGGACTGGACTCTCACTATTATGTTAGATCCACTATGGAATGGACTCTCACGCTATTATGTTAGATCCACTATGGACTGGACTCTCACTATTATGTTAGATCCACTATGGACTGGACTCTCACACTATTAACTAGATCCACTATGGACTGGATTCTCACAATATTAACTAGATCCACTATGGACTGGACTCTCACACTATTTTGTTAGATCCACTATGGACTGGACTCTCACACTATTATGTTAGATCCACTATGGACTGGACTCTCACACTATTATGTTAGATCCACTATGGACTGGACTCTCACAATATTTTGTTAGATCCACTATGGACTGGACTCTCACACTATTATGTTAGATCCACTATGGACTGGACTCTCACACTATTATGTTAGATCCACTATGGACTGGACTCTCACAATATTATGTTAGATCCACTATGGACTGGACTCTCACACTATTAACTAGATCCACTATGGACTGGACTCTCACACTATTAACTAGATTCACTATGGACTCTCACACTATTATGTTAGATCCACTATGGACTGGACTCTCACACTATTATGTTAGATCCACTATGGACTGGACTCTCACAATATTATGTTAGATCCACTATGGACTGGACTCTCACACTATTAACTAAATCCACTATGGACTGGACTCTCACACTATTAACTAGATTCACTATGGACTCTCACACTATTATGTTAAATCCACTATGGACTGGACTCTCACACTATTATGTTAGATCCACTATGGACGGAACTCTCACACTATTATGTTAGATCCACTATGGACTGGACTCTCACTATTATGTTAGATCCACTATGGAATGGACTCTCACGCTATTATGTTAGATCCACTATGGACTGGACTCTCACTATTATGTTAGATCCACTATGGACTGGACTCTCACACTATTAACTAGATCCACTATGGACTGGACTCTCACAATATTAACTAGATCCACTATGGACTGGACTCTCACAATATTAACTAGATCCACTATGGACTGGACTCTCACAATATTAACTAGATCCACTCCACGTCCATTGCACCAGTCGCCCAGGGGGGGGGGGGGGGGGGGGGGGTCCCCTCCAAGGTTTCTCATTGTCATCCCATTGGGTTGAGTTTTTCCTTGCCCTGATGTGGGATCTGAGCCGAGAATGTCGTTGTGGCTTGTGCAGCCCTTTGAGACACTGGTGATTTAGGGCTATATAAGTCAACTTTGATTGATTGATGTTCTCATCAGTGTGCAAATACTTATGAACCCCAGCAACATACAAATAAATCATTCAAAAATCATAAAATGTGATTTCCGTGTTTTTCTTTTTAGATGATGTCTCTAAGAGTGGAAATCTATGATGAACATTCCACACCTCTCTTTCATTTCTAAGTGGGACAACTTGCAAAACTGCGGGGTGTGCAAATACGTGTGGACCTCACTTTATTTAGTGTTGTCCCATCTTCACGTATTGTTTGAAAACGTCTTTTCATGTGTGTTTTCTCACCAAGCTGTGAACTTGATGGTGTTGTTTCCAAGAAAAAGCGAGAGGTCGTCCGCCATCTGCTCGGATGTTTTCTTATTGGCGACCATCACCATGATGTAGTCGGGAAGCTCCTCGTCTGGAAGGGTGGGAGAACTGTGAGTTTTGGCCGAGTCACAACCCATCCATCCATTTCCTACCGCTTGTCCCTTAGACACTTACCAATATATGCACCCAGTTCTTGAAGCTTGCCCTTGATAGCAGCCTGCAACACAAAAAAGTGTTCCATTTATTCCTTCTCAACACAACGTGTCGCCATTATCCGGAGTTATCGAGGACCAGGTGTCAAAAAAACAACCTTGTAACTAAACCGTGTTGCCATTTTGCTAGCGAGCTAGCATGCTAACGGGCAGTTATCCGGCTAAATGCTAAACAGTCGTGTCAACGTATCACCTATTTCACTCTTACTCACTCTTATTTTTTTGCTGATCTCTGCCCCGATTTCCATGGCTGGATCGTTTCAAGCCTTGAATACCAAAATTAAAGGTATAAAGGATAGCTGCCGTCTAGCTTAACAACCGCTACCTCCTGCCGCCGGAGAAGTCGTAGCAGAGTCACGTGACAAACGAAGGGCCCCGAAAAAGAACGAAAGGCTCGACTGCTGTGTTTAAGTCCCGTTGGTAAATCGGAACACATTTTAGGAATACTTACCGAGGGCGCTGTTTTTTTTTAACAACAACTAATTTATTTTGTGTTTCAAGGTTGTAAAAATATCCCAATTAGGTACTAATACAACGCATTTTATGTTTAAGCTAATTTGCATTTTTTAAAATTAATATACAAATGACACAGTTTTGGTTTTAACAACTGTATTGAACGCGTCTTGGCAGGACAATACTGTAAGAGTACTTACTAGGGGTGTGGGGAAAAATCGATTCGAATTCGAATCGCGATTCTCACGTTGTGCGATTCAGAATCGATTCTCTTTTTTTTTTTTAATACATTTTTTAAATGTACTTATTTATTTAAAAATGTTTTATTTTTATTTATTTATTGTTTTAAATTAATCAATCCAACAAAACAATACACAGCAATACCATAACAATGCAATCCAATTCCAAAAGCAAACCCGACCCAGCAACGCTCAGAACTGCAATAAACAGAGCAATTGAGAGGAGACACAAACACCACACAGAACAAACCAAAAGTAGTCAAACAAAAATGAATATTATCAACAAGAGTATCAATATTAGTTACAATTTCAACATAGCAGTGATTAAAAATCCCTCCTTGACATTATCATTAGACATTTATAATAAAAAAACAATAGTGTCACAGTGGCTTACACTTGCATCGCATCTCATAAGCTTGACAACACACTGTGTCCAATATTTTCACAAAGATATAATAAGTCATATTTTTGGTTCATTTAATAGTTGAAACAAATGTACATTATTGCAATCAGTTGATAAAACATTGTCCTTTACAATTATAAAAGCTTTTTACAAACATCTACTACTCTGCTTGCATGTCAGCAGACTGGGGTAGATCCTGCTGAAATCTATGTATTCCATGAATAGACAATCCTTTTCAATCGGGAAAAAAATCGTTTTGGAATCGAGAATCGTGTTGAATTGAAAAAAAAAAAATCGATTTTGAATCGAATCGTGACCCCAATAATCGATATTGAATCGAATCGTGGGACACCCAAAGATTCACAGCCCTAGTACTTACAATGCGATGTGACCTTTATTTATTTGGAGACGACATCAAAAATGTAATTGATGATAAAATGATATAAGTTATTCATATCGTACATAAGCTTCAGAGCACAGGTGTCAAAGTCAAGGCCCGGGGGCCAGATGTGGCCCGCCACTTCATTTTATGTGGCCGTGGCAAGCCTGGAAATAATATGTATCAATAAAGTGTTGTAACTTTTCTTACTAAATGTATTCTTTCTTTCTATTTTGGGAGGGAAAAAAAATGTATGTTAACTTAAATGTTGTCTATTTATGCAAAAATATATGATCAAATATTCAAAGCCTTTTTTAAATAGAAATAAACACTAATAATAATGATTTCAAAGCAAGTTATCCATCAAATTGTGCAATGCAAAAGTAGCAATAGATTTCATGGTTAAAATGTGAAATTTACTGTGCTTTTAACAGCATTTTTTTCTCTAAATGAAAAAAAACCCCACAGTACTTGTTTTACTGTAGTAAACTGCGGTGCTGCTTTGGCATCTACAGTAATACACAGAAACATCTACACTTGTTGATTTGCAGTAAAAAAAGAAAAAGAAAATAAAACTGGCAGCTTAGGTGCCAACATTTTACTGTAAAATTGCAGTTTTTTATTTACGGTAAAAAATAGTAAATTTTACAGTAAAATGTTGGCAAGTGACTGCCTTTTTTTGTTTTACCATAAAAACAGCAGTACTGTTTTCCATTTACAGTAATATACACTACATTTACAGTAATATACACTACATTTACAGTAATATACACTACATTTTGAGGTGAAATTATTGATTTATTTTTTTCAAAAAATGGTGTAATAATAGTATTCACTGTTAGAAGGGGCCCTCTGGGGCCAAACATAACTGCGATGTGGCCCTCAGTGAAAACCACCTCGACACCTCTGCTTTACAGTGAAAATGGCTTTTGTACGTTTCCCTTCTCTGGCCACAAGATGGCAGCAGAGGCAATGCAATAGAAAAAGGGCAAAGCGGAATAGTTTTGATCGCCGATCAACGATGATGTCATTCTCTCTCAAATAAAAATGTTTTCAGAAATATGGTTACACAAAGTGAAATCCAGGAAACAAATGTGTCGAGGTCACACCAATGACCACATGGTGAAGTGAAGAGGTGTAATGTAACAGCATGTGTATTATTGTTGTGTAACTACAAACCCCGTTTCCATATGAGTTGGGAAATGGTGTTAGATGTAAATATAAACGGAATACAATGATTTGCAAATCATTTTCAAGCCATATTCAGTTGAATATGCTACAAAGACAACATATTTCATGTTCAAACTGATAAACTTTTTTTTTTGTTGTGCAAATAATCATTAACTTTAGAATTTGATGGCAGCAACACGTGACACAGAAGTTGGGAAAGGTGGCAAAAAATACTGATAAAGTTGAGGAATGCTCATCAAACACTTATTTGGAACATCCCACAGGTGAACAGGCAAATTGGGAACAGGTGGGTGCCATGATTGGGTATAAAAGTAGATTCCATGAAATGCTCAGTCATTCACAAACAAGGATGGGGCGAGGGTCACCACTTTGTCAACAAATGCCTGAGCAAATTGTTGAACAGTTTAAGAAAAACCTTCCTCAAGCAGCTATTGCAAGGAATTGAGGGATTTCACCATCTACGCTCCGTAATATCATCAAAGGGTTGAGAGAATGTGGAGAAATCACTGCAGGTAAGCAGCTAAGCCCGTGACCTTCCATCCCTCAGGCTGTACTGCATCAACAAGCCACACCAGTGTGTAAAGGATATCACCACATGGGCTCAGGAACACTTCAGAAACCCACTGTCAGTAACTACAGTTGGTCGCTACATCTGTAAGTGCAAGTTAAAACTCTACTATGCAAGGCGAAAACCGTTTATCAACAACACCCAGAAACGCCGTCGCTGGGCCTGAGCTCATCTAAGATGGACTGATAATACAAAGTGGAAAAGTGTTCTGTGGTCCGACGAGTCCACATTTCAAATTGTTTTTGGAAACTGTGGACGTCGTGTCCTCCGGACCAAAGAGGAGAAGAACCATCCGGATTGTTCTAGGGTGAAAGTGTAAAAGGCAGCATGTGTGATGGTATGGGGGTGTATTAGTGGCCAAGACATGGGTAACTTACACATCTGTGAAGGCACCATTAATGCTGAAAGGTACATACAGCTTTTGGAGCAACATATGTTGCCATCCAAGCAACGTTACCATGGACGCCCCTGCTTATTTCAGCAAGACAATGCCAAGCCACGTGTTACATCAACGTGGCTTCATAGTAAAAGAGTGCGGGTACTAGACTGGCCTGCCTGTAGTCCAGACATTGAAAATGTGTGGTGCATTATGAAGCCTAAAATAGCAGAAGGGAGACCCCCGGACTGTTGAACAACTTAAGCTGTACATCAAGCAAGAATGGGAAAGAATTCCACTTCAAAAATGTGTCTCCTCACTTCCCAAACCTTTACTGAGTGTTGTTCAAAGGAAAGGCCATGTAACACAGTGGTGAACATGCCCTTTCACAACTACTTTGGCACGTGTTGCAGCCATGACATTCTAAGTTAATTATTATTTGCAAAAAAAAAAAATGTTTATGAGTTTGAACATCAAATATGTTGTCTTTGTAGCATATTCAACTGAATATGGCTTGAAAAGGATTTGCAAATCATTGTATTCCGTTTATATTTACATCTAACACCATTTCCCAACTCATATGGAAACGGGGTTTGTACATCACGTGTCAACTAAGAGGGAAAAAAGCACTTTCAAGCAGGCATGAGTTTGGCTCCCCTGAGATTGTTTCCTGTTTTGCAGAGCAACAATGGCGGGAAGGATCTGGCCCGCCGTCTAGACAAGCATCCAACACCAGCACGTCTAACACCAGCACGTCTAACACCAGCACGTCTAACACCAGCACGTCTAACACCAGCACGTCTAACACCAGCACGTCTAACACCAGCACGTCTAACACCAACACGTCTAACACCAACACGTCTAACACCAGCACGTCTAACACCAACACGTCTAACACCAACACGTCTAACACCAGCACGTCTAACACCAACACGTCTAACACCAACACGTCTAACACCAGCACGTCTAACACCAACACGTCTAACACCAGCACGTCTAACACCAACACGTCTAACACCAACACGTCTAACACCAGCACGTCTAACACCAACACGTCTAACACCAACACGTCTAACACCAGCACGTCTAACACCAACACGTCTAACACCAGCACGTCTAACACCAACACGTCTAACACCAACACGTCTAACACCAGCACGTCTAACACCAGCACGTCTAACACCAACCCGTCTAACACCAACACGTCTAACACCAGCATGTCTAACACCAACACGTCTAACACCAACACGTCTAACACCAACACGTCTAACACCAACACGTCTAACACCAACACGTCTAACACCAACACGTCTAACACCAACACGTCTAACACCAGCACGTCTAACACCAACACGTCTAACACCAACACGTCTAACACCAGCACGTCTAACACCAACACGTCTAACACCAGCACGTCTAACACCAACACGTCTAACACCAACACGTCTAACACCAACACGTCTAACACCAGCACGTCTAACACCAACACGTCTAACACCAACACGTCTAACACCAGCACGTCTAACACCAACACGTCTAACACCAACACGTCTAACACCAACACGTCTAACACCAACACGTCTAACACCAACACGTCTAACACCAGCACGTCTAACACCAGCACGTCTAACACCAACACGTCTAACACCAACACGTCTAACACCAGCACGTCTAACACCAACACGTCTAACACCAACACGTCTAACACCAGCACATCTAACACCAGCACGTCTAACACCAGCACGTCTAACACCAACACGTCTAACACCAACACGTCTAACACCAACACGTCTAACACCAACACGTCTAACACCAACACGTCTAACACCAACACGTCTAACACCAACACGTCTAACACCAGCACGTCTAACACCAACACGTCTAACACCAGCACGTCTAACACCAGCACGTCTAACACCAGCACGTCTAACACCAACACGTCTAACACCAACACGTCTAACACCAGCACGTCTAACACCAACACGTCTAACACCAGCACGTCTAACACCAACACGTCTAACACCAACACGTCTAACACCAGCACGTCTAACACCAGCACGTCTAACACCAACCCGTCTAACACCAACACGTCTAACACCAGCATGTCTAACACCAACACGTCTAACACCAACACGTCTAACACCAACACGTCTAACACCAACACGTCTAACACCAACACGTCTAACACCAACACGTCTAACACCAGCACGTCTAACACCAACACGTCTAACACCAACACGTCTAACACCAGCACGTCTAACACCAACACGTCTAACACCAGCACGTCTAACACCAACACGTCTAACACCAACACGTCTAACACCAACACGTCTAACACCAGCACGTCTAACACCAACACGTCTAACACCAACACGTCTAACACCAGCACGTCTAACACCAACACGTCTAACACCAACACGTCTAACACCAACACGTCTAACACCAACACGTCTAACACCAACACGTCTAACACCAGCACGTCTAACACCAGCACGTCTAACACCAACACGTCTAACACCAACACGTCTAACACCAGCACGTCTAACACCAACACGTCTAACACCAACACGTCTAACACCAGCACATCTAACACCAGCACGTCTAACACCAACACGTCTAACACCAGCACGTCTAACACCAACACGTCTAACACCAGCACGTCTAACACCAGCACGTCTAACACCAGCACGTCTAACACCAACACGTCTAACACCAACACGTCTAACACCAGCACGTCTAACACCAACACGTCTAACACCAACACGTCTAACACCAACACGTCTAACACCAACACGTCTAACACCAACACGTCTAACACCAACACGTCTAACACCAGCACGTCTAACACCAGCACGTCTAACACCAGCACGTCTAACACCAGCACGTCTAACACCAGCACATCTAACACCAGCACGTCTAACACCAACACATCTAACACCAGCACGTCTAACACCAGCACGTCTAACACCAGCACATCTAACACCAGCACGTCTAACACCAACACGTCTAACACCAACACGTCTAACACCAACACGTCTAACACCAGCACGTCTAACACCAACACGTCTAACACCAACACGTCTAACACCAGCACGTCTAACACCAACACGTCTAACACCAACACGTCTAACACCAACACGTCTAACACCAACACGTCTAACACAACACGTCTAACACCACACGTCTAACACCAGCACGTCTAACACCAAGCACGTCTAACACCAACACGTCTAACACCAAGCACGTCTAACACCAACACGTCTAACACCAGCACGTCTAACACCAAGCACGTCTAACACCAGCACGTCTAACACCAACACGTCTAACACCAACACGTCTAACACCAGACAACGTCTAACACCAGCACGTCTAACACCACACGCTAACACCACACGTCTAACACCAGCACGTCTAACACCAACACGTCTAACACCAACACGTCTAACACCAGCACGTCTAACACCAGCACGTCTAACACCAACACGTCTAACACCAGCACGTCTAACACCAGCACGTCTAACACCAACACGTCTAACACCAACACGTCTAACACCAACACGTCTAACACCAACACGTCTAACACCAAGCACGTCTAACACCAGCACGTCTAACACCAAGCACGTCTAACACCAGCACGTCTAACACCAACACGTCTAACACCAACACGTCTAACACCAACACGTCTAACACCAGCACGTCTAACACCAGCACGTCTAACACAGCGTACAGCACGTCTAACACAACACGTCTAACACCAACACGTCTAACACCAACACGTCTAACACCAACACGTCTAACAACGTCAACCAACGTCTAACACCAGCACGTCTAACACCAGCACGTCTAACACCAACACGTCTAACACCAGCACGTCTAACACCAGCACGTCTAACACCAACACGTCTAACACCAGCACGTCTAACACCAGCACGTCTAACACCAACACATCTAACACCAGCACGTCTAACACCAACACGTCTAACACCAACACGTCTAACACCAACACGTCTAACACCAGCACGTCTAACACCAACACGTCTAACACCAACACGTCTAACACCAACACGTCTAACACCAGCACGTCTAACACCAGCACGTCTAACACAACACGTCTAACACCAACACGTCTAACACCAGCACGTCTAACACCAGCACGTCTAACACCAACACGTCTAACACCAGCACGTCTAACACCAACACGTCTAACACCAGCACGTCTAACACCAACACGTCTAACACCAACACGTCTAACACCAACACGTCTAACACCAACACGTCTAACACCAACACGTCTAACACCAGCACGTCTAACACCAACACGTCTAACACCAACACGTCTAACACCAGCACGTCTAACACCAACACGTCTAACACCAGCACGTCTAACACCAACACGTCTAACACCAACACGTCTAACACCAGCACGTCTAACACCAGCACTCTAACACCAGCACGTCTAACACCAACACGTCTAACACCAGCACGTCTAACACCAACACGTCTAACACCAGCACGTCTAACACCAGCACGTCTAACACCAGCACGTCTAACACCAACACGTCTAACACCAGCACGTCTAACACCAGCACGTCTAACACCAGCACGTCTAACACCACGTCAACACGTCTAACACCAACACGTCTAACACCAGCACGTCTAACACCAACACGTCTAACACCAACACGTCTAACACCAGCACGTCTAACACCAGCACGTCTAACACCACACGTCTAACACCAACACGTCTAACACCAGCACGTCTAACACCAGCACGTCTAACACCAACACGTCTAACACCAGCACGTCTAACACCAACACGTCTAACACCAACACGTCTAACACCAACACGTCTAACACCAACACGTCTAACACCAACACGTCTAACACCAGCACGTCTAACACCAACACGTCTAACACCAGCACGTCTAACACCAGCACGTCTAACACCAACACGTCTAACACCAGCACGTCTAACACCACACGTCTAACACCAGCACGTCTAACACCAACACGTCTAACACCAGCACGTCTAACACCAGCACGTCTAACACCAACACGTCTAACACCAACACGTCTAACACCAGCACGTCTAACACCAACACGTCTAACACCAACACGTCTAACACCAACACGTCTAACACCACACGTCTAACACCACACGTCTAACACCACACGTCTAACACCAGCACGTCTAACACCAACACGTCTAACACCAGCACGTCTAACACCAAGCACGTCTAACACCAACACGTCTAACACCAGCACGTCTAACACCAACACGTCTAACACCAACACGTCTAACACCAACACGTCTAACACCAGCACGTCTAACACCAACACGTCTAACACCAACACGTCTAACACCAGCACGTCTAACACCAGCACGTCTAACACCAGCACGTCTAACACCAACACGTCTAACACCAGACACGTCTAACACCAACACGTCTAACACCAGCACGTCTAACACCAAGCACGTCTAACACCAGCACGTCTAACACCAACACGTCTAACACCAAGCACGTCTAACACCAGCACGTCTAACACCAGCACGTCTAACACCAACACGTCTAACACCAGACACGTCTAACACCAACACGTCTAACACCAACACGTCTAACACCAACACGTCTAACACCAGCACGTCTAACACCACACGTCTAACACCAGCACGTCTAACACCAACACAGTCTAACACCAGCACGTCTAACACCAGCACGTCTAACACCAGCACGTCTAACACCAACACGTCTAACACCAGCACGTCTAACACCAACACGTCTAACACCAACACGTCTAACACCAACACGTCTAACACCAGCACGTCTAACACCAGCACGTCTAACACCAACACGTCTAACACCAACACGTCTAACACCAGCACGTCTAACACCAACACGTCTAACACCAACACGTCTAACACCAACACGTCTAACACCAGCACGTCTAACACCCAGCACGTCTAACACCAACACGTCTAACACCAGACACGTCTAACACCACACGTCTAACACCAACACGTCTAACACACAACACGTCTAACACCAGCACGTCTAACACCAGCACGTCTAACACCAGCACGTCTAACACCAACACGTCTAACACCAGCACGTCTAACACCAGCACGTCTAACACCAACACGTCTAACACCCAACACGTCTAACACCAGCACGTCTAACACCAACACGTCTAACACCAACACGTCTAACACCAACGTCTAACACCAACACGTCTAACACCAACACGTCTAACACCAACACGTCTAACACCAGCACGTCTAACACCAACACGTCTAACACCAACACGTCTAACACCAACACGTCTAACACCAGCACGTCTAACACCAGCACGTCTAACACCAACACGTCTAACACCAGCACGTCTAACACCACACGTCTAACACCAACACGTCTAACACCAAGCACGTCTAACACAGCACGTCTAACACCAGCACGTCTAACACCAAGCACGTCTAACACCAACACGTCTAACACCAAGCACGTCTAACACCAACACGTCTAACACCAACACGTCTAACACCAACACGTCTAACACCAACACGTCTAACACCAGCACGTCTAACACCAAGCACGTCTAACACCAGCACGTCTAACACCAGCACGTCTAACGTCTAACACCAGCACGTCTAACACCAACACGTCTAACACCAACACGTCTAACACCAGCACGTCTAACACCAGCACGTCTAACACCAGCACGTCTAACACCAACACGTCTAACACCAACACGTCTAACACCAACACGTCTAACACCAGCACGTCTAACACCAACACGTCTAACACCAACACGTCTAACACCAACACGTCTAACACCAGCACGTCTAACACCAGCACGTCTAACACCAACACGTCTAACACCAGCACGTCTAACACCAACACGTCTAACACCAGCACGTCTAACACCAACACGTCTAACACCAGCACGTCTAACACCAACACGTCTAACACCACACGTCTAACACCAACACGTCTAACACCAACACGTCTAACACCAACACGTCTAACACCAAGCACGTCTAACACCAACACGTCTAACACCAGCACGTCTACACAACACGTCTAACACAACAGTCTAACACCAGACACGTCTAACACCAACACGTCTAACACCAACACGTCTAACACCAACACGTCTAACACCAACACGTCTAACACCAGCACGTCTAACACCAGCACGTCTAACACCAGCACGTCTAACACCAACACGTCTAACACAGCAGTCTAACCAACGTCTAACACCAGCACGTCTAACACCAGCACGTCTAACACCAACACGTCTAACACAGCCGTCTAACACCAGCACGTCTAACACCAACACGTCTAACACCAACACGTCTAACACCAACACGTCTAACACCAGCACGTCTAACACCAACACGTCTAACACCAACACGTCTAACACCAAGCACGTCTAACACCAGCACGTCTAACACCAACACGTCTAACACCAGCACGTCTAACACCAACACGTCTAACACCAACACGTCTAACACCAGCACGTCTAACACCAGCACGTCTAACACCAACACGTCTAACACCAAGCACGTCTAACACCAACACAGTCTAACACCAACACGTCTAACACCAGCACGTCTAACACAACAGTCTAACACCAGACACGTCTAACACCAACACGTCTAACACCAACACGTCTAACACCAACACGTCTAACACCAGCACGTCTAACACCACAGAACGTCTAACACCAACACGTCTAACACCAACACGTCTAACACCAGCACGTCTAACACCAACACGTCTAACACACGTTAACACCAACACGTCTAACACCAACACGTCTAACACCCAGCACGTCTAACACCAGCACGTCTAACACCAACACGTCTAACACCAAGTCTAACACCAACACGTCTAACACCAACACGTCTAACACCAACACGTCTAACACCAACACGTCTAACACCAAGCACGTCTAACACCAACACGTCTAACACCAACACGTCTAACACCAACACGTCTAACACCAGCACGTCTAACACCAACACGTCTAACACCAGCACGTCTAACACCAACACGTCTAACACCAGCACGTCTAACACCAACACGTCTAACACCAACACGTCTAACACAACAGTCTAACACAGCACGTCTAACACCAACACGTCTAACACCAGCACGTCTAACACCAAGCACGTCTAACACCAAGCACGTCTAACACCAACACGTCTAACACCAACACGGTCTAACACCAGCACGTCTAACACCAACACGTCTAACACCAAGCACGTCTAACACCAGCACGTCTAACACCAGCACGTCTAACACCAACACGTCTAACACCAACACGTCTAACACCAAGCACTCTAACACCAACACGTCTAACACCAACACGTCTAACACCAGCACGTCTAACACCAACACGTCTAACACCAACACGTCTAAACACCGTAACCAGCACGTCTAACACCAGCACGTCTAACACCAAGCACGTCTAACACCAACACGTCTAACACCAACACGTCTAACACCAACACGTCTAACACCAACACGTCTAACACCAACACGTCTAACACCAACACGTCTAACACCAACACGTCTAACACCAACACGTCTAACACCAACACGTCTAACACCAACACGTCTAACACCAACACGTCTAACAGCCGTCTAACAGCACGTCTAACACCAACACGTCTAACACCAACACGTCTAACACCAACACGTCTAACACCAACACGTCTAACACCCAACACGTCTAACACCAACACGTCTAACACCAGCACGTCTAACACCAGCACGTCTAACACCAAGCACGTCTAACACCACACGTCTAACACCAACACGTCTAACACCAACACGTCTAACACCAACACGTCTAACACCAACACGTCTAACACCAACACGTCTAACACCAGCACGTCTACACCAGCACGTCTAACACCAACACGTCTAACACCAGCACGTCTAACACCAAGCACGTCTAACACCAACACGTCTAACACCAACACGTCTAACACCAACACGTCTAACACCAACACGTCTAACACCAACACGTCTAACACCAACACGTCTAACACCAGCACGTCTAACACCAACCGTCTAACACCAGCACGTCTAACACCAGCACGTCTAACACCAACAGTCTAACACCAGCACGTCTAACACCAGCACGTCTAACACAACGTAACCAACACGTCTAACACCAAGCACGTCTAACACCAACACGTCTAACACCAAGCACGTCTAACACCAACACGTCTAACACCAACACGTCTAACACAACACGTCTAACACCAGCACGTCTAACACCAACACGTCTAACACAACACGTCAACACAACACGTCTAACACCACACGTCTAACACAGCACGTCTAACACCAACACGTCTAACACCAGACACGTCTAACACCAACACGTCTAACACCAAGCACGTCCTAACACCAACACGTCTAACACCAGCACGTCTAACACCAACACGTCTAACACCAACACGTCTAACACCAACACGTCTAACACCAAGACACGTCTAACACCAACACGTCTAACACCAGCACGTCTAACACCAACACGTCTAACACCACACGTCTAACACCAGCACGTCTAACACCAGCACGTCCTAACACCAACACGTCTAACACACGTCTAACACAAGTCTAACACCAACACGTCTAACACCAACACGTCTAACACCAACACGTCTAACACCAGCACGTCTAACACCAACACGTCTAACACCAGCACGTCTAACACCAACACGTCTAACACCAAGCACGGTCTAACACCAACACGTCTAACACCAACACGTCTAACACCAACACGTCTAACACCAGCACGTCTAACACCAACACGTCTAACACCAACACGTCTAACACCAGACACGTCTAACACCAACACGTCTAACACCAAACACGTCTAACACCAACACGTCTAACACCAACACGTCTAACACCAACACGTCAACACCAACACGTCTAACACCAACACGTCTAACACCAACAACGTCTAACACCAGCACGTCTAACACCACACGTCTAACACCAACACGTCTAACACCAACACGTCTAACACCAGCACGTCTAACACCAACACGTCTAACACCAAGCACGTCTAACACCAACACGTCTAACACCAACACGTCTAACACCAACACGTCTAACACCAACACGTCTAACACCAGCACGTCTAACACCAACACGTCTAACACCAACACGTCTAACACCAGCACGTCTAACACCAACACGTCTAACACCAACACGTCTAACACCAGCACGTCTAACACCAACACGTCTAACACCAACACGTCTAACACCGACACGTCTAACACCAACACGTCTAACACAACACGTCTAACACCAACACGTCTAACACCAGCACGTCTAACACCAACACGTCTAACACCAACACGTCTAACACCAACACGTCTAACACCAAGCACGTCTAACACCAACACGTCTAACACCAGCACGTCTAACACCAACACGTCTAACACCAGCACGTCTAACACCAACCGTCTAACACCAACACGTCTAACACCACACGTCTAACACCAACACGTCTAACACCAGCACGTCTAACACCAACACGTCTAACACCAGCACGTCTAACACCACACGTCTAACACCAGACACGTCTAACACCAACACGTCTAACACCTACACCAACACGTCTAACACCAGCACGTCTAACACCAACACGTCTAACACCAACACGTCTAACACCACACGTCTAACACCAACACGTCTAACACCAGCACGTCTAACACCAACACGTCTAACACCAGCACGTCTAAACACCAACACGTCTAACACCAACACGTCTAACACCAACACGTCTAACACCAAGCACGTCTAACACCAACACTTCTAACACCAGCACGTCTAACACCAACACGTCTAACACCACACGTCTAACACCAACCACGTCTAACACCAGCACGTCTAACACCAACACGTCTAACACCAGCACGTCTAACACCAACACGTCTAACACCAACACGTCTAACACCAACACGTCTAACACCAGCACGTCTAACACCAACACGTCTAACACCAACACGTCTAACACCAGCACGTCTAACACCAACACGTCTACACACCAACCACGTCTAACACCACACGTCTAACACCAACACGTCTAACACCAGCACGTCTAACACCAACAC
>NC_084753.1:9235316-9242816 GCF_033978785.1 Entelurus aequoreus
GCACGTCTAACACCAACACGTCTAACACCAACACGTCTAACACCAGCACGTCTAACACCAGCACGTCTAACACCAACACGTCTAAACACCCAACACGTCTAACACCAACACGTCTAACACCAACACGTCTAACACCAACACGTCTAACACCAACACGTCTAACACCAGCACGTCTAACACCAGCACGTCTAACACCAACACGTCTAACACCAACACGTCTAACACCAACACGTCTAACACCAACACGTCTAACACCAGCACGTCTAACACCAACACGTCTAACACCAGCACGTCTAACACCAACACGTCTAACACCAGCACGTCTAACACCAACACGTCTAACACCAACACGTCTAACACCAACACGTCTAACACCAAGCACGTCTAACACCAACACGTCTAACACCACACGTCTAACACCAACAACGTCTAACACCAACACGTCTAACACCAACACGTCTAACACCAACACGTCTAACACCAACACGTCTAACACCAGCACGTCTAACACCAACACGTCTAACACCAACACGTCTAACACCAGCACGTCTAACACCAACACGTCTAACACCAGCACGTCTAACACCAACACGTCTAACACCAACACGTCTAACACCAACACGTCTAACACCAGCACGTCTAACACCAACACGTCTAACACCAACACGTCTAACACCAGCACGTCTAACACCAAGCACGTCTAACACCAACACGTCTAACACCAACACGTCTAACACCAACACGTCTAACACCAACACGTCTAACACCAGCACGTCTAACACCAGCACGTCTAACACCAGCACGTCTAACACCAACACGTCTAACACCAGCACGTCTAACACCAACACGTCTAACACCAGCACGTCTAACACCAACACGTCTAACACCAACACGTCTAACACCAACACGTCTAACACCAGCACGTCTAACACCAGCACGTCTAACACCAGCACGTCTAACACCAACACGTCTAACACCAACACGTCTAACACCAACACGTCTAACACCAACACGTCTAACACCAAGCACGTCTAACACCAACACGTCTAACACCAACACGTCTAACACCAGCACGTCTAACACCAACACGTCTAACACCAACACGTCTAACACCAACACGTCTAACACCAACACGTCTAACACCAACACGTCTAACACCAACACGTCTAACACCAACACGTCTAACACCAACACGTCTAACACCAACACGTCTAACACCAGCACGTCTAACACCAACACGTCTAACACCAACACGTCTAACACCAGCACGTCTAACACCAACACGTCTAACACCAACACGTCTAACACCAACACGTCTAACACCAGCACGTCTACACCAGCACGTCTAACACCAACACGTCTAACACCAACACGTCTAACACCAGCACGTCTAACACCAACACGTCTAACACCAACACGTCTAACACCAGCACGTCTAACACCAACACGTCTAACACCAACACGTCTAACACCAGCACGTCTAACACCAGCACGTCTAACACCAACACGTCTAACACCAACACGTCTAACACCAACACGTCTAACACCAACACGTCTAACACCAGCACGTCTAACACCAACACGTCTAACACCAACACGTCTAACACCAACACGTCTAACACCAGCACGTCTAACACCAACACGTCTAACACCAACACGTCTAACACCAGCACGTCTAACACCAACACGTCTAACCCAGCACGTCTAACACCAACACGTCTAACACCAGCACGTCTAACACCAACACGTCTAACACCAACACGTCTAACACCAACACGTCTAACACCAGCACGTCTAACACCAACACGTCTAACACCAACACGTCTAACACCAACACGTCTAACACCAACACGTCTAACACCAACACGTCTAACACCAACACGTCTAACACCAACACGTCTAACACCAGCACGTCAACACCAACACGTCTAACACCAACACGTCTAACACCAACACGTCTAACACCAACACGTCTAACACCAGCACGTCTAACACCAACACGTCTAACACCAACACGTCTAACACCAGCACGTCTAACACCAACACGTCTAACACCAACACGTCTAACACCAGCACGTCTAACACCAACACGTCTAACACCAACACGTCTAACACCAGCACGTCTAACACCAGCACGTCTAACACCAACACGTCTAACACACACGTCTAACACCAACACGTCTAACACCAACACGTCTAACACCAACACGTCTAACACCAGCACGTCTAACACCAACACGTCTAACACCAGCACGTCTAACACCAACACGTCTAACACCAACACGTCTAACACCAACACGTCTAACACCAAGCACGTCTAACACCAACACGTCTAACACCAACACGTCTAACACAACCGTCTAACACCAACACGTCTAACACCAGCACGTCTAACACCAACACGTCTAACACCAACACGTCTAACACCAGCACGTCTAACACCAACACGTCTAACACCAACACGTCTAACACCAACACGTCTAACACCAACACGTCTAACACCAGCACGTCTAACACCAACACGTCTAACACCAGCACGTCTAACACCAACACGTCTAACACCAGCACGTCTAACACCAACACGTCTAACACCAACACGTCTAACACCAACACGTCTAACACCAACACGTCTAACACCAGCACGTCTAACACCAACACGTCCAACACCAGCACGTCTAACACCAACACGTCTAACACCAACACGTCTAACACCAACACGTCTAACACCAGCACGTCTAACACCAACACGTCTAACACCAGCACGTCTAACACCAACACGTCTAACACCAGCACGTCTAACACCAACACGTCTAACACCAGCACGTCTAACACCAACACGTCTAACACCAACACGTCTAACACCAGCAACGTCTAACACCAACACGTCTAACACCAACACGTCTAACACCAACACGTCTAACACCAACACGTCTAACACCAGCACGTCTAACACCAACACGTCTAACACCAACACGTCTAACACCAACACGTCTAACACCAGCACGTCTAACACCAACACGTCTAACACCAAGCACGTCTAACACCAACACGTCTAACACAAGTCTAACCCAACACGTCTAACACCAACACGTCTAACACCAACACGTCTAACACCAGCACGTCTAACACCAACACGTCTAACACCAACACGTCTAACACCAACACGTCTAACACCAACACGTCTAACACCAACACGTCTAACACCAACACGTCTAACACCAACACGTCTAACACCAACACGTCTAACACCAACACGTCTAACACCAGCACGTCTAACACCAACACGTCTAACACCAGCACGTCTAACACCAACCCGTCTAACACCAACACGTCTAACACCAGCACGTCTAACACCAACACGTCTAACACCAGCACGTCTAACACCAACCCGTCTAACACCAACACGTCTAACACCAGCATGTCTAACACCAACACGTCTAACACCAACACGTCTAACACCAGCACGTCTAACACCAACACGTCTAACACCAACACGTCTAACACCAACACGTCTAACACCAGCACGTCTAACACCAACACATCCAACACCAGCACGTCTAACACCAACACGTCTAACACCAACACGTCTAACACCAACACGTCTAACACCAACACGTCTAACACCAACACGTCTAACACCAACACGTCTAACACCAACACGTCTAACACCAGCACGTCCAACACCAGCACGTCTAACACCAACACGTCTAACACCAACACGTCTAACACCAGCACGTCTAACACCAACACGTCTAACACCAGCACGTCTAACACCAACCGTCTAACACCAACACGTCTAACACCAGCACGTCTAACACCAACACGTCTAACACCAGCACGTCTAACACCAACACGTCTAACACCAACACGTCTAACACCAGCATGTCTAACACCAACACGTCTAACACCAACACGTCTAACACCAGCACGTCTAACACCAACACGTCTAACACCAACACGTCTAACACCAACACGTCTAACACCAGCACGTCTAACACCAACACATCCAACACCAGCACGTCTAACACCAACACGTCTAACACCAACACGTCTAACACCAACACGTCTAACACCAGCACGTCTAACACCAACACGTCTAACACCAACACGTCTAACACCAGCACGTCTAACACCAGCACGTCTAACACCAACACATCCAACACCAGCACGTCTAACACCAACACGTCTAACACCAACACGTCTAACACCAACACGTCTAACACCAACACGTCTAACACCAACACGTCTAACACCAGCACGTCTAACACCAACACGTCTAACACCAACACGTCTAACACCAGCACGTCTAACACCAGCACGTCTAACACCAACACGTCTAACACCAACACGTCTAACACCAGCACGTCTAACACCAACACGTCTAACACCAACACGTCTAACACCACACGTCTAACACCAACACGTCTAACACCAGCACGTCTAACACCAACACGTCTAACACCAACACGTCTAACACCAACACGTCTAACACCAACACGTCTAACACCAGCACGTCTAACACCAACACGTCTAACACCAACACGTCTAACACCAGCACGTCTAACACCAACACGTCTAACACCAGCACGTCTAACACCAGCACGTCTAACACCAGCACGTCTAACACCAACACGTCTAACACCAGCACGTCTAACACCAACACGTCTAACACCAGCACGTCTAACACCAGCACGTCTAACACCAACACGTCTAACACCAACACGTCTAACACCAGCACGTCTAACACCAGCACGTCTAACACCAGCACGTCTAACACCAACACGTCTAACACCAGCACGTCTAACACCAACACGTCTAACACCAGCACGTCTAACACCAACACGTCTAACACCAACACGTCTAACACCAACACGTCTAACACCAACACGTCTAACACCAGCACGTCTAACACCAACCATCAACACCAGCACGTCTAACACCAACACGTCTAACACCAACACGTCTAACACCAACACGTCTAACACCAGCACGTCTAACACCAACACGTCTAACACCAGCACGTCTAACACCAACACGTCTAACACCAGCACGTCTAACACCAACACGTCTAACACCAGCACGTCTAACACCAACACGTCTAACACCAACACGTCTAACACCAACACGTCTAACACCAGCACGTCTAACACCAACACGTCTAACACCAACACGTCTAACACCAACACGTCTAACACCAACACGTCTAACACCAGCACGTCTAACACCAACACGTCTAACACCAGCACGTCTAACACCAACACGTCTAACACCAACACGTCTAACACCAACACGTCTAACACCAACACGTCTAACACCAACACGTCTAACACCAACACGTCTAACACCAACACGTCTAACACCAACACGTCTAACACCAACACGTCTAACACCAACCGTACCACGTCTAACACCAACACGTCTAACACCAACACGTCTAACACCAACACGTCTAACACCAACACGTCTAACACCAACACGTCTAACACCAGCACGTCTAACACCAACACGTCTAACACCAACACGTCTAACACCAACACGTCTAACACCAACACGTCTAACACCAGCACGTCTAACACCAACACGTCTAACACCAGCACGTCTAACACCAACACGTCTAACACCAACACGTCTAACACCAACACGTCTAACACCAGCACGTCTAACACCAACACGTCTAACACCAGCACGTCTAACACCAACACGTCTAACACCAACACGTCTAACACCAACACGTCTAACACCAGCACGTCTAACACCAACACGTCTAACACCAACACGTCTAACACCAACACGTCTAACACCAACACATCCAACACCAGCACGTCTAACACCAACACGTCTAACACCAACACGTCTAACACCAACACGTCTAACACCAGCACGTCTAACACCAACACGTCTAACACCAACACGTCTAACACCAACACGTCTAACACCAGCACGTCTAACACCAACACGTCTAACACCAGCACGTCTAACACCAGCACGTCTAACACCAACACATCCAACACCAGCACGTCTAACACCAACACGTCTAACACCAACACGTCTAACACCAACACGTCTAACACCAACACGTCTAACACCAACACGTCTAACACCAGCACGTCTAACACCAACACGTCTAACACCAGCACGTCTAACACCAACACGTCTAACACCAGCACGTCTAACACCAACACGTCTAACACCAACACGTCTAACACCAACACGTCTAACACCAGCACGTCTAACACCAACACGTCTAACACCAACACGTCTAACACCAACACGTCTAACACCAACACGTCTAACACCAACACGTCTAACACCAGCACGTCTAACACCAACACGTCTAACACCAACACGTCTAACACCAACACGTCTAACACCAACACGTCTAACACCAACACGTCTAACACCAGCACGTCTAACACCAACACGTCTAACACCAACACGTCTAACACCAACACGTCTAACACCAACACGTCTAACACCAGCACGTCTAACACCAACACGTCTAACACCAGCACGTCTAACACCAACACGTCTAACACCAACACGTCTAACACCAACACGTCTAACACCAGCACGTCTAACACCAACACGTCTAACACCAGCACGTCTAACACCAACACGTCTAACACCAACACGTCTAACACCAACACGTCTAACACCAGCACGTCTAACACCAACACGTCTAACACCAACACGTCTAGCACCAACACGTCTAACACCAACACATCCAACACCAGCACGTCTAACACCAACACGTCTAACACCAACACGTCTAACACCAACACGTCTAACACCAGCACGTCTAACACCAACACGTCTAACACCAACACGTCTAACACCAACACGTCTAACACCAGCACGTCTAACACCAACACGTCTAACACCAGCACGTCTAACACCAGCACGTCTAACACCAACACATCCAACACCAGCACGTCTAACACCAACACGTCTAACACCAACACGTCTAACACCAACACGTCTAACACCAACACGTCTAACACCAACACGTCTAACACCAGCACGTCTAACACCAACACGTCTAACACCAACACGTCTAACACCACACGTCTAACACCAACACGTCTAACACCAACACGTCTAACACCAACACGTCTAACACCAACACGTCTAACACCAACACGTCTAACACCAGCACGTCTAACACCAGCACGTCTAACACCAGCACGTCTAACACCAGCACGTCTAACACCAACACGTCTAACACCAGCACGTCTAACACCAACACGTCTAACACCAGCACGTCTAACACCAACACGTCTAACACCAACACGTCTAACACCAACACGTCTAACACAACACGTCTAACACCAACACGTCTAACACCAGCACGTCTAACACCAGCACGTCTAACACCAGCACGTCTAACACCAACACGTCTAACACCAACACGTCTAACACCAACAAGTCTAACACCAGCACGTCTAACACCAACACGTCTAACACCAGCACGTCTAACACCAGCACGTCTAACACCAACAC
>NC_084753.1:9247816-9262595 GCF_033978785.1 Entelurus aequoreus
CGTGCAAAGTGTAGGAAAAAAGTATCGGTTGAAGGTCCGGAGTTTATGTCAATCAATGTCAATCAATCAATCAATGTTTATTTATATAGCCCTAAATCACAAGTGTCTCAAAGGGCTGCACAAGCCACAACGACATCCTCGGTACAGAGCCCACATACGGGCAAGGAAAAACTCACCCCAGTGGGACGTCGGTGAATGACTATGAGAAACCTTGGAGAGGACCGCATATGTGGGTAACCCCCCCCCTCTAGGGGAGACCGAAAGCAACGGATGTCGAGTGGGTCTGACATAACATTGTGAAAGTCCAGTCCACAGTGGATCCAACACATCAGCGGGAGTCCAGTCCACAGCGGGGCCAACAGGAAACCATCCCGAGCGGAGACGGGTCAGCAGCGCAGAGATGTCCCCAACCGATGCACAGGCTAGTGGTCCACCCGGGGTCCCGGCTCTGGACAGCCAGCACTTCATCCATGGCCACCGGACCTATGCAACTCCCCCTCGCAAGGGACAGGGGAGAAGAGGAGAGAAGAAAAGAAACGGCAGATCAACTGGTCTAAAAAAGGGGGGGTCTATTTAAAGGCTAGATTATACAAATTAGTTTTAAGATGGGACTTAAATGCTTCTACTGAGGTAGCATCTCTAACTGTTACCGGGAGGGGCATTCCAGAGTACTGGAGCCCCAATAGAAAACGCTCTATAGCCCGCAGACTTTTTTTTGGCTCTGGGAATCACTAATAAGCCGGAGTTCTTTGAACGCAGATTTCTTGTCGGGACATATGGTACAATACAATCGGCGAGATAGGCTGGAGCTAAACCGTGTAATATTTTATACGTAAGTAGTAAAACCTTAAAGTCGCATCTTAAGTGCACAGGAAGCCAGTGCAAGTGAGCCAGTATAGGCGTAATATGATCAAACTTTCTTGTTTTTGTCAAAAGCCTTGCAGCCGCATTTTGTACCAACTGTAATCTTTTAATGCTAGACATAGGGAGGCCCGAAAATAATACGTTACAGTAATCGAGACGAGACGTAACGAACGCATGAATAATGATCTCAGCGTCGCTAGTGGACAAGATGGAACGAATTTTAGCGATATTACGGAGATGAAAGAAGGCCGTTTTAGTAACACTCTTAATGTGTGACTCAAACGAGAGAGTTGGGTGGAAGATAATACCCAGATTCTTTACCGAGTCTCCTTGTTTAATTGTTTGGTTGTCAAATGTTAAGGTGGTATTATTAAATAGATGTTGGTGTCTAGCAGGACCGATAATCAGCATTTCCGTTTTCTTAGCGTTGAGTTGCAAAAAGTTAGCGGACATCCATTGTTTAATTTCATTAAGACACGCCTCCAGCTGACTACAGTCCGGCGTGTTGGTCAGCTTTAGGGGCATGTAGAGTTGAGTGTCATCAGCATAACAGTGAAAGCTAACACCGTACTTGCGTATAATGTCACCCAGCGGCAGCATGTAAATACTAAAGAGTGCAGGGCCAAGAACCGAACCCTGGGGAACTCCGCACGTTACCTTGACATAGTCCCGAGGTCACATTGTTATGGGAGACGCACTGCATCCTGTCAGTAAGATAAGAGTTAAACCAAGACAAGGCTAAGTCTGACATACCAATACGTGTTTTGATACGCTCTAATAAAATATTATGATCGACGGTATCGAAGGCGGCGCTAAGATCAAGAAGCAGCAACATAGATGACGCATCAGAATCCATCGTTAGCAATAGATCATTAGTCATTTTTGCGAGGGCTGTCTCCGTAGAGTGATTTGCCCTGAAACCGGATTGAAAAGGTTCACAGAGATTGTTAGTCACTAAGTGTTCATTTAGCTGCTGTGCAACAGTTTTTTCGAGAATTTTGGAAATAAACGGAAGGTGGGAGACCGGTCGGTAGTTTACCATGAGGTCAGGATCGAGGTTAGGTCTTTTGAGCAGAGGATGAATAACCGCTTTTTTGAATGCTAGGGGAACAGTGCCGGAGGAAAGTGATAAGTTTATAATATTTAACACTGATGGACCTAATAATACAAACAGTTCCTTGATAAGTTTCCCAGGAAGTGGGTCAAGTAAACATGTTGTTTGTTTTATCCCACTTACACGCTGTAATAATTCCTCTAATGTTATTTCATCAAAAATAGAGAGACTATTTTGGAGGGCAGTGTCCGTCGTATATACAGTCGTATTTGTGTTAATAGAGCCCAGTTGTAGCTGGGATGCGTTGTCTTTAATCTCCTTTCTAATGAGTTCAATTTTCTTATTAAAGAAATTCATAAAATCATCTGCCGAGTGGGTGGAGCTACTGGGAGGAGTCCCTTGTTGGGTTAGCGATGCTACTGTACTAAACAGAAATTTAGGATCGTTTTTGTTGAGGCGGATGAGATTTGAGTAGTATTTAGTTTTAGCTAAGGTAAGCATGCGTTTATAAGTTATTAAACTATCACTCCATGCTTGATGGAAAACCTCAAGTTTAGTCGCGCGCCATTTGCGTTCCAGTTTTCTACATGATAATTTCTGAGCTCTAATTTCTTCTGTAAACCATGGGGTGCGCCTTTTAGGGGCCCTTTTTTGCTTTAGCGGTGCTATACTATCAATAATTTCGCGCAAGGCATCGTCAAAGTTGTTAGTGAGTTTATCAATAGAGCCGACATAATTTGGGAATGGTGCTATTACCGAAGGCAGTAGGTCAGCAAGAGTCATCGTTGTGGCAGCATTAATGTTGCGGCCGCTATAGCAGTTATTATTATTATTAGCTTGTTGACAAAGAGTCAAAACTTCAAATTTTATAAGGTAATGATCGGACATTACTTTAGTATATGGAAGTATCATAACTTTGGAGGTGGTGACACCCCTGACAAGCACTAGATCTATTGTATTACCGTTGCGATGCGTGGGTTCATGTATTATTTGTGTAAGACCACAGCTATAATGTTAGATCATTTTGGTGCGGATCCAATTATTTGTACCTGTATAATTGTCAAATGTATGAATGAAGCATTTTATTAGGTAGTCAGCGCAGCGAGCACGCTGCCCCCTTGAGGACTGGAGTGTGACTGCTGATGATCACACACTGACCACACTGCCCCCTTGAGGACTGGAGTGTGACTGCTGATGATCACACACTTCGTTGCACTGCTGCTTGCAACCAGGAAGTGTATGTCCCATCAGCACGTCACCGTCAACACACACCCAAAGATAGCGAGAACAGTCATAGGAAGTCCTGGGGATCACACAGCCCAGGAAACCCTCCTGGTCTGTCAGCGGTATGCCATAGGGCCGTGACCAAGCAGGGGTGACAAAGAATGGCAGCAGAAGTGGAGTCACCATGGACTCTAGCATGCACACATCACTAACATGCAACCTTTAGTACTCTTGTGTCTTCACCTTAAACTAGGCTTGTCCCCATACCAATATTTTAGTACCGCTACCAAAATGTGTTTCCATACTTTTCTAAATAAAGGGAACCACAACAAATGGTATTATTGTCTTTATTGTAACAACAAACATATGTTTATTATTGTCATTTAGTCCTTCAATAAAATAGACAACTTGTCTTTTAGTAGTAAGTAAACAAACAAAGACTCCTAATTATGCAGTAACATATTGTGTCATTTATACACCTATTATTTTGTACACATTATGAGGGACAAACTGTAAAAATGCATTATTAATCTACTTGTTCATTTACTGTTAATATCTGCTTATTTTCTCTTTTAACATGTTCTATCTACACTTCTGTTCAAATGTAATAATCACTTATTCTTCTCTTCTTTGATACTTGACATTAGTTTTGGATGATACCACACATTTAGGTATGGATGTGATACCAAGTAGTTACAGGATCATACATTGGTCATATTCAAAGTCCTCATGTGTCCAGCGACGTATTTACTAACTTTATAAACAATAAAAAAATGACAAAAGATTTTGGGATAATAAAAAATATTGATGTAATCATAGTAGTATCAACCAAATACACTCTTGTACTTATGCAAAGTGATCTTTGTAAGACTCCAGTGTGAATGCGCACAGGCCCCAATGTGGCCCCAATGTGGCCCCAATGTGGCCCCAATGTCGCCCCAATGTGGCCTCGACGTCACTTGCATGCACACGTCGATAAAGTGAACACAAGACAAGTTGACTGGAAGGAAGTCGCTACTACTACAAAATAAAATAAAAGTCGCAACACGGTGGTACAGGGGTTAGTGCATGTGCCTCACAATACGAAGGTCCTGAGTAGTCCTGGGTTCGATCCTGCGCTCGGGATCTTTCTGTGTGGAGTTTGCATGTTCTCCCCGTGACTGTGTGGGTTCTACTCCGGCTTCCTCCCACTTCCAAAGACATGCACCTGGGGATAGGCCCCTCCCACCTCCAAAGACATGCACCTGGGGATAGGCCCCTCCCACCTCCAAAGACATGCACCTGGGGATAGGTCCCTCCCACTTCCAAAGACATGCACCTGGGGATAGGCCCCTCCCACCTCCAAAGACATGCACCTGGGGATAGGCCCCTCCCACCTCCAAAGACATGCACCTGGGGATAGGCCCCTCCCACCTCCAAAGACATGCACCTGGGGATAGGCCCCTCCCACCTCCAAAGACATGCACCTGGGGATAGGTTGATTGGCAACACTAAATGGTCCCTATTGTGTGAATGTTGTCTATCTGTGTTGGCCCTGCGATGAGGTGGCGACTTGTCCAGGGTGTACCCCGCCTTCTGCCCGAATGCAGCTGAGATAGGCTCCAGCACCCCCCCGCCACCCCCCAGAAAAAGGGACAAGCGGTAGAAAATGGATGGATGGAACACCCTAAACATTTTTAGGTGAAAGCAAAGTAAAGTAATATAATGTATGAGTGGATGCATGTTGTGTAACATATACAGCTTTTGGAGCAACATATGTTGCCATCCAAGCAACGTTATCATGGACGCCCCTGCTTATTTCAGCAAGACGATGCCAAACCGAGTGTTGCAACAGCGTGGCTTCGTAGTAAAAGAGTAGAAATTCCTTGTTAAACTCTTGACCTTTTGCGGGCCAAATAAGACAACGTTGTCATGGGCGCCCCTGCTTATTTCAGCAAGACGATGCCGAGCCGAGTGTTGCAACAGCGTGGCTTCGTAGTAAAAAAGTAGCCAATATCTTGTTAAACTCTTGACCTTTTGTGGGCCAAATAAGACAACGTTGTCATGGGCGCCCCTGCTTATTTCAGCAAGACGATGCCGAGCCGAGTGTTGCAACAGCGTGGCTTCATAGTAAAAAAGTAGCAAATATCTTGTTAAACTCTTGACCTTTTGCGGGCCAAATAGAAGGTGCCAGCAGGCCGCACTTGGCCCATAGTCCGTAGATTGGACCCCCCCCTGCTACAAGGTGGGTATTACATAAATAAATAATAGTTGCTGCTGCAGTCCTGCAACTCGTGCAGATATGCAGATGACACGACGGTGAGTCGTCATTTCCAAAAGTGTTACTAGCAAGAGGTGACGTATCCGCAGTGTCAGAAGAATAAGAAGCAGCTCAGAGTAAATCCTCCCTGACAGGACTGCTGAGATGGCGCAGCAACACCCGCCCGCTGCCCGCCTCTCTGTCCGCACGGCAACAAAGCCAGCGGGCCCTCCACCAATCAGTGACGGGCCCCGGCCAGGTCTTCCTGTCGCTATGGCTGCTGCCTGCTGGTGTTGTTGTTGCAGAGGCAGCCATGGAGACAGACACCTTCTTGTGTCAACACTCCACTGTGGATAAACACATCTTCTCAGCTTGCACCTTAGCACGCACCTCGCTATTTCACAGCCTGTCTGCTGACGCTCATTCCTTTCTTTTCAGCGCCGCTAATGACGCATTGTGTGGTTATTAGCCCGGCACCTGCGGCAAGAACAAATACTGCAGCTCTGCAAAACACTTCTTTGGCACTTTGAAGATATTCCTCAGCAAACACCTGCCAGCTGTCCTGATTGGACCTGGCTCTGACACCTTCACCTCAAACTACCTCAGGAAATAGACGGGTGCCTGACACCTGCTCAGTCAGCTCACAGCAGGGGTCGACAACACAAAATGTTGACAGAGTCGTATTGGACCACAAATACAAAATAAACATCAGCCACAAAAAATGAAAAGCCTTATGTAACAACACATGATGTAAGTGTCTATATTAGCCTACTATCAAAATGACTTTAAAAGTCTTATATAAGTGTTATAATGAAGACAACACATGATGTAAGTGTCTATATTAGCTATATTAGCCTACTATCAAAATGACTTTAAAAGTCTTATGTAAGTGTTGTAATGAAGACAACACATGATGTAAGTGTCTAATTAGCTGTGTTAGCCTACTATCAAAATGACTTTAAAAGTCTTATATAAGTGTTATAATGAAGACAACACATGATGTGAGTGTCTATATTAGCCTACTATCAAAATGACTTTAAAAGTCTTATATAAGTGTTATAATGTAGACAACACATGATGTAAGTGTCTATATTAGCCTACTATCAAAATGACTTTAAAAGTCTTATATAAGTGTTATAATGAAGACAACACATGATGTAAGTGTCTATATTAGCCTACTATCAAAATGACTTTAAAAGTCTTATATAAGTGTTATAATGAAGACAACACATGATGTAAGTGTCTATATTAGCTATATTAGCCTACTATCAAAATGACTTTAAAAGTCTTATATAAGTGTTATAATGAAGACAACACATGATGTAAGTGTCTATATTAGCTATATTAGCCTACTATCAAAATGACTTTAAAAGTCTTATATAAGTGTTATAATGAAGACAACACATGATGTAAGTGTCTATATTAGCTATATTAGCCTACTATCAAAATGACTTTAAAAGTCTTATATAAGTGTTATAATGAAGACAACACATGATGTAAGTGTCTATATTAGCTATATTAGCCTACTATCAAAATGACTTTAAAAGTCTTATATAAGTGTTATAATGAAGACAACACATGATGTAAGTGTCTATATTAGCTATATTAGCCTACTATCAAAATGACTTTAAAAGTCTTATATAAGTGTTATAATGAAGACAACACATGATGTAAGTGTCTATATTAGCCTACTATCAAAATGACTTTAAAAGTCTTATATAAGTGTTATAATGAAGACAACACATGATGTAAGTGTCTATATTAGCTATATTAGCCTACTATCAAAATGACTTTAAAAGTCTTATATAAGTGTTATAATGTAGACAACACATGATGTAAGTGTCTATATTAGCTATATTAGCCTACTATCAAAATGACTTTAAAAGTCTTATATAAGTGTTATAATGAAGACAACACATGATGTAAGTGTCTATATTAGCTATATTAGCCTACTATCAAAATGACTTTAAAAGTCTTATATAAGTGTTATAATGAAGACAACACATGATGTAAGTGTCTATATTAGCTATATTAGCCTACTATCAAAATGACTTTAAAAGTCTTATATAAGTGTTATAATGAAGACAACACATGATGTAAGTGTCTATATTAGCTATATTAGCCTACTATCAAAATGACTTTAAAAGTCTTATATAAGTGTTATAATGAAGACAACACATGATGTAAGTGTCTATATTAGCCTACTATCAAAGGCTGACGCTAAGAAGGACTACACACAAGTAAGCACAAATGCTAACGTTAGCTTAGCCTGCTGCAGCTACTTTGCAGCAGCGTTCTGAACTCCCAATGCCCTCAGTCTCCTCTTGGATAAAATTGAACACTTAATGTCGACAAGTCCTCCTTTGAGCTTTTTGTTTGCATGTCTCGTACCACAAACTAGGCACATACAGTATGTACACCACAGTATGTTGTGGTGACACATTATGCCAACATTATGTTATTTCATTTAAAAATGTTTTTTTTAGCATTTCACAAATGATGTCAATAAAAAAAACATTAACAAAGTTTAGGCATATTGTGTTATCTTTTGGTGCATTTAAATAATGGATAATCAAATGGTAGTACCAGCACTACTCAGGGCCGGCCCGTGGCATAGGCCGTATAGGCAAATGCTAAGGGCGCCGTCCATCAGGGGGCGCCACGCTAGTGCCACAAATGTTGGAGGAAAAAAAAAAGAAAAAAGTTGATACTATTATTTCTAAACACATGAAATAATCCCACGTTAATTAAAATGCAAAGTAAAGCCTATTTAATAGAAATATTATTTGTTACAACATTACGCCCCCCCCCCCCCCCCCCCCCCCCATCTCCCCGCACGGTGCGCCCCCTCCCTTCTTGTATCATGACTCTTACCACATCAAAAAATCAACACAAGATGTCAAAACGGCCAAAACTATCAGGTGCCCAGGGAAGAAAAAACAGAAAAGAAGAGGAGGAGAAACGAGAAAAAGACAGAGGTAGCAGGTAGGTAACGTTAGCCTACATGAAATAATTTGTCTGTTACAGAATGTGATAGTAACCTGGCTTTTTAGCATTAAGCTAATGTTACATGATTCGGCAATTGCTAATCAATAAATAGCTAGTTCTGTTTTAACGTCGGGTTAATATTGTGGAGGGGGCTAAATTGCTATGGGAAATAATAATGTAACGTTAGGTAATTACAGTACTCCCACCTTACATTCCTCAGGGACATTTGTATTAGATCTTTTAAGCAGGTGTTTTTTGTTGACATTGTTATTGCCTTCTGGTTAGCTAATGTTTGCCCTGCAGGTAATAGTCACTTTTCCACCCCTTTATATATTAGGTATAGTTGTAAGCCTAGTTGTTAAAGTGCACATCATTAATGTTAATTAAGCAATATCACATGAGAGGGAATGCTGTTTTTTTAATTTGAGCACCGCTGTGATTCGGTTAAAGATAATCATAACATAACATTCTCATATAATATGTTCATTTGCTTTCTTTAAGTAAAAAAAAAGGTCAAAGACAAAGCTATTCGGTTTCTTGTGAGTATATACACTTCACTGCTAAAATCTTGCCTAGGGCGCCAGATTGGTTAGGGCCAGGCCTGGCACTACTGGTGACACATGCATTAATATCAACATACAATTACATTACAATTATACCAAGCAGAGCTTCTTAACCTTTTGGACCTAGGGGCCCAACTTTTCAAATATTAGTAATTATCTAGAAGAGGAAATTCCTGAATGGATAGCGTGTGAATGCTCCAATGCTGAAGTTGAAGTGACAGAATGTAGTATGAATGGAAGAATAGTTGGAATGTTGAAGAGTTAGAATTTCCAGGAAAAGCGGAATTAGGTTTGGAAGTTGGGAAAGTGTTAGTTAGAATGTCCAGGATGAGTGGAATGTGTTGATGTTGGAATGCTTTCAATAGCTTGAAAAATGTGGGAATTGTACAATTTGGAAAAATGTCCCATTCATTTCAATGGGAACATCCTGGAATGATGGGAAAAGCGGGATTATTTTGGAAATGATTAGGAGCATGAATGTCCTGAATGAGCTGAATTGGTTGGTGTTGGAATTGTTTAAATCGGTCAAGAAATGTTGAAGTAGTAACACTTTTTGAATTAAAAAATGGTATTATGGAATTCCTGGAATTTCGGGAAAACCAGGAATGTTTCTTGAACCTTAGCCAACTAGTTTTTTGTCCCGACTAAGAAAATGTTTTGACGGTGGAACGGTTGAAATGGGATGAACAAAGGAAAAGGAGTAGTTAAAGGAAACATTTTGGAAATATGGTTACAAAAAAAACAGGAATTCCTGGAAATTTGTTGAATGTGGAAAAATGTTAGTTAGAATGTCCAGGATGAATGGAATGTGTTGAAGGTGGAATGCTTTCAATAGCTTGAAGAATGTGGGAATTGTGCAACTTGGAAAATGGCCAATTAATTTTGAATGGGGAAAATGAAGGGGAAAAAAAAGGAATTATGGGAAATCTGGGAATTTTTTTTATAATTGTTGAAGTAGAGAACACAATTCCTGAGCAGGCTGAATATTTTGAAATTGGAAAAGTTTGAATCAGATGAAAAATGTGGGAATTGTGGAACTTTGAAGAATGTCACATTCTTTTCAATGGGAAATTCATGAACATTTGGAATTTTCGGGAAAAGCAGGAATTTTCTTTAAAATGGTGAAAAAACTAACTTGAATGTTCTGAAAGAGTTGAAATGGTTGCTGTTGAAATTGTTCAAATCGGTGGAGAAATGATGAAGTAGTAACATGTTGAATTGAAAAATGGTATTATGGAATTCCTGGAATTTCGGGAAAACCGGGAATTTTTCCAGTTCAAAAAACAACTTTGTTTTCTTGTCCTGATTAATAGGAATGTTTTGAGGGTGGAACGCTTGAAGTGGGTTGAACAATGTGGAAGGAGTAGTCGACAGAAAAAAGGGTGGAAATAAGGCTTTGGAAAAGCAGGTAATGTGGAAAATCCTGGAATTATTTTGAAGTTGTAAAAATGATAGTTTGAATGTCCAGGATGGTGGAATGTGTTGAAGTTTGAAAAATGGCCAATTCATTTTGAATGGGGAAAAGGAAAAAAATAAATAAAAAGGAATTATGGGAAATCCGGATTTTTTATTTATAATTGTTGAAGTAGAGAACACAATTCCTGAGCAGGCTGAATATTTTGAAGTTGGAAAAGTTTGAATCAGATGAAAAATGTGTGAATTGTGGAACTTTGAAGAATGTCACATTCTTTTCAATGGGAAATTCGTGAACATTTGGAAATTTCGGGAAAAGCGGGAATTTTCTTTAAAATGGTGGAAAAAAAACCTTGAAAGTTCTGAAAGAGTTGAAATGGTTGCTGTTGAAATTGTTCAAATCGGTGGAGAAATGTTGAAGTAGTAACATGTTGAATTGAGAAATAGTATTATGAAATTCCTGGAATTTCAGGAAAACCGGGAATTTTTCCTGTTAAAAAAACAACTTTTTTTTCCTGATTAAGAGGAATGTTTTGAGGGTGGAATGCTTGAAGTGGGTTTGATTGATTGATTGATTGAGACTTTTATTAGTAGGTTGCACAGTGAAGTACATATTCCGTACAATTGACCACTAAATGGTAACACCCGAATAAGTTTTTCAACTTGTTTAAGTCGGGGTCCACTTAAATTGATTCATGATACAGATATATACTATCATATATACTATCATCATAATACAGTCATCACACAAGATAATCACATTGAATTATTTACATTATTTACAATCAGGAGTGTGGAGGGGGGGTGGGGTGGGGGGGGGGGGATATGGACATCAAGTAGTGGACATAGAGAGAGAGAGAGAGAGAGAGAGAGAGAGATCAGAAGGCATAAGAAAAAGAATCTGCATTTGATTGTTTACATTTGATTATTAGCAATCCGGGGAGGGTGTTAGTTTAGGGTTGTAGCTGCCTGGAGGTGAACTTTTATAGCGGTTTTGAAGGAGGATAGAGATGCCCTTTCTTTTATACCTGTTGGGAGCGCATTCCACATTGATGTGGCATAGAAAGAGAATGAGTTAAGACCTTTGTTAGTTCGGAATCTGGGTTTAACGTGGTTAGTGGAGCACCCCCTGGTGTTGTGGTTATGGCGGTCATTTACGTTAAGGAAGTAGTTTGACATGTACTTCGGTATCAGGGAGGTGTAGCGGATTTTATAGACTAGGCTCAGTGCAAGTTGTTTAACTCTGTCCTCCACCTTGAGCCAGCCCACTTTAGAGAAGTGGGTAGGAGTGAGGTGGGATCTGGGGTGGAGGTCTAGAAGTAACCTGACTAGCTTGTTCTGAGATGTTTGGAGTTTAGATTTGAGGGTTTTGGAGGTGCTAGGGTACCAGGAGGTGCATGCGTAATCGAAAAAGGGTTGAACGAGAGTTCCCGCCAGAATCCTCAAGGTGCTTTTGTTGACCAGAGAGGAAATTCTGTAGAGAAATCTCGTTCGTTGGTTAACCTTTTTGATTACCTTGGTTGCCATTTTATCACAGGAAAGGTTAGCCTCTAGAATGGAACCTAGGTAGGTGACCTCATCTTTCCTGGTGATGACACTGTCACCTACTTTTATGGTGAAGTGATTGACTCTCTTAAGTTTGATGTGGGACCCAAACAGGATGGATTCTGTTTTACCCAAGTGGATGGATAGCTTGTTGTCAGCGAGCCAGGTGCAAATTCTACAGAGCTCAGCACTGAGGATTTTCTCCACCTGTGACTTGTCCTTGCCGGATACCAGCAGGGCAGAGTCATCCGCAAACAAAAACAATTCACAGTCACATGCCGATGACATGTCGTTTATGTATATTAGGAACAGTAAAGGTCCCAATATACTGCCTTGGGGGACTCCACAGTTCACCGAGAGGGGGGGGGACACGGTGCCGTTCACCTCTACCACCTGCTCCCTCCCCTCCAAGTAAGACTGCATCCAGCTCCAAGAGGTTTTGTTAAATCCGATTGCTCTGAGCTTATCCAACAGTATAGCGTGGTTAACGGTGTCAAAGGCCTTCTGAAGGTCCAGCATGACCATGCCGCAGTATTTGCCCGCGTCCACCTCATGTTTGATGTGGTCGGTCAGATAGAGAAGGCATGTGTCAGTGGAGTGGTTAGTTCTGAAGCCGGATTGGAATTTGTACATGAGTTTATTAGTGGCAAGGTAACTATCGACCTGTTCATAAACTATTTTCTCCATTACTTTCGAAATGGAGCTGAGAATAGAAACAGGTCGGTAGTTGCCAGGTTCCAATTTGCTTCCTTTTTTAAAGAGGGGAGTTACTCTTGCTATCTTAAAATCTTTTGGTACTTGGCCTTGTGTAATTGATAGGTTTATTATGTGCGTGATGATCGGGGCAATGATGGAGGCAGAGTCCCTGAGGAATCTGGAGGGAATATTATCAAGACCGGTGGCCTTGTTAGGGTGGAGAGCGCTCAATTTTTTAAACACCTCATCAGCTGTGACCATTTCTAATTTGAAATCATTGTTGGATACTCCTAGCTTTCTGTAGAAGGCTTTAATGTGTTCTACACCAAAGCGACCAGAGTGGTGGGACAGCTTGTTGACAAGAGTTGCAGCTATGCTGGTGAAAAAGGCGTTAAGTCTGCTAGCTACCTCCATTTTGTCTGTAATGAGGGAGTCACCCTCCTTGATGCTGATGTTGGTGAGTCTTGTTTTAAGTTTCTGGCTGCAACCAGGAAGCTGGTTGTTGAGAATTTTCCAGAGCTCACGTGGCTTATTCGTGTTTTCCTCTATTTTGTCGTTAATGTAATTTTTTTTTAAGGATTTAGTCAGGTTGGTTGACTTATTTCTTAATTTATTGCATTGCTTTTTGAGAGTTGAAAGGAGTAATTTGAGGTTGAAAAATGTGGAAGGAGTAGTCGACAGAAAAAAGGGTGGAAATAAGGCTTTGGAAAAGCAGGAAATCAGGAAAATCCTGGAATTATTTTGAAGTTGTAAAAATCATAGTTAGAATGTCCAGGATGGTGGAATGTGTTGAAGGTGGAATGCTCTGAACAGGTTGAAAAATGTGGAAATGGTGGAAGTTTGAAAAACGGCCAATTCATTTTGAATGGGGAAAATGAAAAAAATAAATAAAAAGGAATTATGGGAAATCCGGAATTTTTTTTTATAATTGTTGAAGTAGAGCACAGCAAGTAGAGCTTGAAGTAGAAAACCTCAACAGGCTGAATATTTTGAAGTTGGAACAGTTTGAATCAGATGAAAAATGTGGGAGTTGTGGAACTTTGAAAAATGTCACATTCTTTTCAATGGGAAATTTGTGAACATTTGGGAATTTCGGGAAAACTGGATTTTTTTGATTTTTTTTAAATGGTAAAAAAAACAAAACAGTTGGTTGAAATGTTTGGTGTTGACATTTTTCAAATCGGTGGAGAAATGTTGAAGTAGTAACATGTTGAATTGAGAAATAGTATTATGGAATTCCTGGAATTTCGGGAAAACTGGGAACTTTTCCAGTTCAAAAAACAACTTAGTTTTTTTCTCCTGATTAAGAGGAATGTTTTGAGGGTGGAACGCTTGAAGTGGGTTGAACAATGTGGAAGGAGTAGTCGACAGAAAAAAGGGTGGAAATAAGGCTTTGGAAAAGCAGGAAATCAGGAAAATCCCTGGAATTTTTTTAAACTTGGAAAAATGATAGTTAGAATGTCCAGGATGGTGGAATGTGTTGAAGGTGGAATGCTTTGAACAGGTGGAAAAATGTGGAAATGGTGGAAGTTTGAAAAATGGCCAATTCATTTTGAATGGGGAAAATGAAAAAAAAGAAGAAAAAAAAGGAATTATGGGAAATCCGGAATTTTTATTTATAATTGTTGAAGTAGAGAACACAATTCCTGAGCAGGCTGAATATTTTGAAGTTGGAAAAGTTTGAATCAGATGAAAAATGTGGGAGTTGTGGAACTTTGAAAAATGTCACATTCTTTTCAATGGGAAATTCGTGAACATTTGGAAATTTCAGGAAAAGCAGGAATTTTCTTTAAAATGGTGCAAAAAAAAACCTTGAATGTTCTGAAAGAGTTGAAATGGTTGCTGTTGAAATTGTTCAAATCGGTGGAGAAATGTTGAAGTAGTAACATGTTGAATTGAGAAATAGTATTATGAAATTCCTGGAATTTCGGGAAAACCGGGAATTTTTCCAGTTAAAAAAACAACTTAGTTTTCTTGTCCTGATTAAGAGGAATGTTTTGAGGGTGGAACGCTTGAAGTGGGTTGAACAATGTGGAAGGAGTAGTCGACAGAAAAAAGGGTGGAAATAAGGCTTTGGAAAAGCAGGAAATCTGGAAAATCCTGGAATTATTTTGAAGTTGTAAAAATGATAGTTAGAATGTCCAGGATGGTGGAATGTGTTGAAGGTGGAATGCTCTGAAGAGCTTGAAAAAT
>NC_084753.1:9262615-9267615 GCF_033978785.1 Entelurus aequoreus
AGGGAGGAGATCCATACTCAGAGAAATGGCTCCAAGAGGAGATACTGTCAGGGAGAGATCTAATGGCTCAAGAGGAGATACTGTCAGGGAGGAGATCTAATGGCTCTAGAGGACCAGATACTAAGCTCAGAGACGACAGGAGGAGATCTAATGGCTCTAAGAGGAGATACTGATCTATGGGCCTAGAGAGACGATCTAATGGCTCCCAAAGGAGATACTGTCAGGGAAGGAGATCTAATGGCTTCCAAGAGGAGATACTGTCAGGGAAGGAGATCTAATGGCTCTAAGAGGAGATACTGTCAGGAGGAGATCTAATGGCTCAAGAGGAGATACTGTCAGGGGAGGAGATCTAATGGCTCTAAGAGGAGATACTGTCAGGGAGGAGATCTAATGGCTCTAAGAGGAGATACTGTCAGGGAGGAGATCTAATGGCTCCAAGAGGAGATACTGTCAGGGAGAGATCTAATGGCTCCAAGAGGAGATACTGTCAGGGGAGGAGATCTAATGGCTCTAGAGGAGATACTGTCAGGGAGGAGATCTAATGGCTCTAAGAGGAGATACTTTCAGGGAGGAGATCTAATGGCTCTAAGAGGAGATACTGTCAGGGAGGAGATCTAATGGCTCAAGAGGAGATACTGTCAGGGAGGAGATCTAATGGCTCTAAGAGGAGATACTATCAGGGAGGAGATCTAATGGCTCTCTAAGAGGAGATACTGTCAGGGAGGAGATCTAATGGCTCTAAGAGGAGATACTGTCAGGGAGGAGATCTAATGGCTCTAAGAGGAGATACTGTCAGGAGGAGATCTAATGGCTCTAAGAGGAGATACTGTCAGGGAGGAGATCTAATGGCTCTAAGAGGAGATACTGTCAGGGAGGAGATCTAATGGCTCTAAGAGGAGATACTGTCAGGGAGGAGATCTAATGGCTCTAAGAGGAGATACTGTCAGGGAGGAGATCTAATGGCTCTAAGAGGAGATACTATCAGGGAGGAGATCTAATGGCTCTAAGAGGAGATACTATCAGGGAGGAGATCTAATGGCTCTAAGAGGAGATACTGTCAGGGAGGAGATCTAATGGCTCTAAGAGGAGATACTGTCAGGGAGGAGATCTAATGGCTCTAAGAGGAGATACTATCAGGGAGGAGATCTAATGGCTCTAAGAGGAGATACTATCAGGGAGGAGATCTAATGGCTCTAAGAGGAGATACTATCAGGGAGGAGATCTAATGGCTCTAAGAGGAGATACTGTCAGGGAGGAGATCTAATGGCTCTAAGAGGAGATACTGTCAGGGAGGAGATCTAATGGCTCTAAGAGGAGATACTATCAGGGAGGAGATCTAATGGCTCTAAGAGGAGATACTATCAGGGAGGAGATCTAATGGCTCTAAGAGGAGATACTATCAGGGAGGAGATCTAATGGCTCTAAGAGGAGATACTATCAGGGAGGAGATCTAATGGCTCTAAGAGGAGATACTATCAGGGAGGAGATCTAATGGCTCTAAGAGGAGATACTGTCAGGGAGGAGATCTAATGGCTCTAAGAGGAGATACTATCAGGGAGGAGATCTAATGGCTCTAAGAGGAGATACTATCAGGGAGGAGATCTAATGGCTCTAAGAGGAGATACTATCAGGGAGGAGATCTAATGGCTCTAAGAGGAGATACTGTCAGGGAGGAGATCTAATGGCTCTAAGAGGAGATACTATCAGGGAGGAGATCTAATGGCTCTAAGAGGAGATACTGTCAGGGAGGAGATCTAATGGCTCTAAGAGGAGATACTGTCAGGGAGGAGATCTAATGGCTCTAAGAGGAGATACTATCAGGGAGGAGATCTAATGGCTCTAAGAGGAGATACTATCAGGGAGGAGATCTAATGGCTCTAAGAGGAGATACTGTCAGGGAGGAGATCTAATGGCTCTAAGAGGAGATACTGTCAGGAGGAGATCTAATGGCTCTAAGAGGAGATACTGTCAGGGAGGAGATCTAATGGCTCTAAGAGGAGATACTGTCAGGAGGAGATCTAATGGCTCTAAGAGGAGATACTGTCAGGGAGGAGATCTAATGGCTCTAAGAGGAGATACTGTCAGGGAGGAGATCTAATGGCTCTAAGAGGAGATACTGTCAGGGAGGAGATCTAATGGCTCCAAGAGGAGATACTATCAGGGAGGAGATCTAATGGCTCTAAGAGGAGATACTGTCAGGGAGGAGATCTAATGGCTCTAAGAGGAGATACTGTCAGGGAGGAGATCTAATGGCTCTAAGAGGAGATACTGTCAGGAGGAGATCTAATGGCTCTAAGAGGAGATCTGTCAGGGAGGAGATCTAATGGCTCTAAGAGGAGATACTATCAGGGAGGAGATCTAATGGCTCTAAGAGGAGATACTATCAGGGAGGAGATCTAATGGCTCTAAGAGGAGATACTATCAGGGAGGAGATCTAATGGCTCTAAGAGGAGATACTATCAGGGAGGAGATCTAATGGCTCTAAGAGGAGATACTATCAAGGAGGAGATCTAATGGCTCTAAGAGGAGATACTGTCAGGGAGAGATCTAATGGCTCTAAGAGGAGATACTATCAGGGAGGAGATCTAATGGCTCTAAGAGGAGATACTATCAGGGAGGAGATCTAATGGCTCTAAGAGGAAGATACTGTCAGGGAGGAGATCTAATGGCTCTAAGAGGAGATACTGTCAGGGAGGAGATCTAATGGCTCTAAGAGGAGATACTATCAGGGAGGAGATCTAATGGCTCTAAGAGGAGATACTATCAGGGAGGAGATCTAATGGCTCTAAGAGGAGATACTATCAGGGAGGAGATCTAATGGCTCTAAGAGGAGATACTGTCAGGGAGGAGAACACTTCCACCTAGCGCTCCTTCCTTTGTGTTGGTTTCTTGAAAAAGTCTGGTGGACATAAAAAGAGTCCACTTCTCGCCTCGCCGCCGCCAGAAGGAAGACGGTGACTCATGGTGAGGTGTCAACAAAGAGGGAGACAAAAGTTCCACAAGCTAGGAAATGTAAGAGAAACATCGACTGGAGGACCATTAAGATATTTTTTTACAATAAATGACAGAATTAAATGGGAAAATGTTTTATTTTATTGCTGTGTGAATACCACAATATATATATTAACATATATATTGTTGTATATACTGTATATATAGCACAATATATACTGTATATGATACTATATATATATATTGTGGTATATACTGTATATATAGCACAATATATATGATCATATATATATATTGTGGTATATACTGTATATATACACCACAATATATATATATATGATCATATATATTGTGCTATATACTGTATATATAGCACAATATATATGATCATATGTATATATTGTGGTATATACTGTATATATAGCACAATATATATGATCATATATATATATATATATATATATTGTGGTATATATACAGTATATATGATGGTATATACTGTATATATAGCACAATATATATGATCAATATATATATATATATAGTGGTATATACTGTATATATAGCACAATATATATATATATATGATCATATATATTGTGCTATATATACAGTATATAGCACAATATATATGATCATATATATATATATATTGTGGTATATACTGTATATATAGCACAATATATATATGATCATATATATTGTTGTATGTATACAATATATTCACATATGTTCAACAATTCATATATTTATTATAGTTACAGTGATTCTGGAGTACTTTTTTTATCCGCTCAGAACCATTCCAGTATCAAAACCTTCCAAATTCCAGTTTTTACAGATTTTTTTACCCTTTTTGGCCATCTTCCTTCTCCCCCAGTTTTCATACCGATCTGAACCATTCAAAGGATCTGAACCATTCAAAGCATCAAAAGGTTTAGCTGGGCCAGGACAACATACTAACCCTTTTTTTTTTGTATTTCCCAAAACTTCCAGATTACCAGGAATTCCATTTTTTTCCCAGAATTGTTTTCCCCTTTTTGCCGGTTTTCTTCTCCACCAGTTTTCAACCGTTCAAGTATCAAAAGGTTTAGCTGGGCCGGGACAACATACTAACTTTTTTTTAATCTTCCCAAAACTCCCAGATTACCAGGAATTCAGTTTTTTCCCAGAATTGTTTTCCCCTTTTTGCCGGTTTTCTTCTCCACCAGTTTTCAACTGTTCAAGTATCAAAAGGTTTAGCTGGGCCAGGACAACATACTAACCTTTTTTTTTTTAATCTTCCCAAAACTCCCAGATTACCAGGAATTCCAGTTTTTTTCCCAGAATTGTTTTCCCCTTTTTGCCGGTTTTCTTCTCCCCCAGTTTTCAACCGTTCAAGTATCAAAAGGTTTAGCTGGGCCGGGACAACATACTAACTTTTTTTTAATCTTCCCAAAACTCCCAGATTACCAGAATTCCAGTTTTTTCCAGAATTGTTTTCCCCTTTTTGCCGGTTTTCTTCTCCTCCTCCAGTTTTCAACTGTTCCAAGTATCAAAAGGTTTAGCTGGGCCAGGACAACATACTAACCTTTTTTTTTTTAATCTTCCCAAAACTCCCAGATTACCAGGAATTCCAAGACATGTTTCCCATTTAAAATGAAGGGGCCAAATTCCAAATTCCCACATTTCTAATCGACACAAACCGTCCACACAGTCCACTCACCCTGGACATTCAAGCCAACAAGTTTCTCCGTTTGGAAAATGTCCCTAATTTACCACAAATGTCTCCTTTTAAAAAACAGTTTTTGCCCTTTTGACTTCTTCTACCACATTTTTATTCCGAATTCAACCATTCCACCATCAGAGCGTCCCTTTTAGTAAGTACATTCAAGCTATGTATTTTCGGAGGTAGAAAAAGTCTCGGTGTTTCTGGTATTTCTGGTTTTCCGTAACTCCTATTCTCTGATAAAATGGTTACTTCTCGACTAATTCACAAGACTCCAACACCAACTCACTCAGTTCTTGACCAATTCACAAGACTCCAACACCAACTCACTCAGTTCTTGACC
>NC_084753.1:9272615-9310115 GCF_033978785.1 Entelurus aequoreus
ATGGAATAAGGCCTCCATGGAATAAGTACACATGGAATAAGTGCACATGGAATAAGCACACATGGAATAAGCACACATGGAATAAGTGCACATGGAATAAGTGCACATGGAATAAGGCCTCCATGGAATAAGTACACATGGAATAAGTGCACATGGAATAAGTACACATGGAATAAGTGCACATGGAATAAGTACACATGGAATAAGTGCACATGGAATAAGTGCACATGGAATAAGGCCTCCATGGAATAAGTGCACATGGAATAAGGCCTCCATGAAATAAGTGCACATGGAATAAGGCCTCCATGGAATAAGGCCTCCATGGAATAAGTACACATGGAATAAGTACACATGGAATAAGTGCACATGGAATAAGGCCTCCATGGAATAAGTGCACATGGAATAAGGCCTCCATGAAATAAGTGCACATGGAATAAGGCCTCCATGGAATAAGTACACATGGAATAAGTACACATGGAATAAGTGTACATGGAATAAGGCCTCCATGGAATAAGTGCACATGGAATAAGGCCTCCATGAAATAAGTGCACATGGAATAAGTGCACATGGAATAAGTGCACATGGAATAAGTGCACATGGAATAAGTACACATGGAATAAGTGCACATGGAATAAGTGCACATGGAATAAGTGCACATGGAATAACTGCACATGGAATAAGTGCACATGGAATAAGTACACATGGAATAAGTGCACATGGAATAAGTGCACATGGAATAAGTGCACATGGAATAAGTACACATGGAATAAGTGCACATGGAATAAGTGCACATGGAATAAGGCCTCCATGGAATAAGTACACATGGAATAAGTGCACATGGAATAAGTGCACATGGAATAAGTACACATGGAATAAGTACACATGGAATAAGTGCACATGGAATAAGTGCACATGGAATAAGTGCACAGCTCCACCTCATCCCAAACATTCCAAGTGAGCTTTTGCCCGCAACTGAAAGTTCTGACCTTGCCGTTGAGATGGTTGACCTTTCGGCCCGGGCTCCAGTTCCCCTTCACCTCAGCACAAGTGCACAATAACACAATAACACAATAACACAATAACACACACCCGCGAGCCCTGCAAGCTGGGGTGTGAGCGCATGCCGCAAATACCTGGAGGGTGGCTTTACTCACCGTGTTGGGGTGTGCTCAACAACAGCTGCGGTCTTACTTTTCATGTGTGTGTGTGTGTGTGTGTGTGTGTGTGTGTGTGTGTGTGTGTGTGTGTGTGTGTTTGATCTTGTATTTCAAGCCTTCTTGAGACATGCCTCATTTGCACCCCTGGTGGTGAAACTGACTGTGTGTCGCTTTTAAAAGTGCTCCCCCTCTGGTCAACATATGAAATAACAAGTGTGTGTAAGAAATTGAAATGCGCCCCCTTTGGCTAAAATTAATAAAAAAATACAAATAAAAATGTAAATAGAGACATACTGTAATAACTTGAAGGGCATAATGAAGATTGAAAACCAATTACAAACAAAAAATTCAGAATAATTTTTTTGGAACTAAAAGCAGTCTTTTTCTCACAAAGTGTCGACTTCTTTCTTATAAAATTGGGAACAATTTCTCATATTCTTTCTGTTTCTGTAATATTGCAATATTTTTTCCTAAAATTATTACCCTTTTATGTAAAATGACTACTTTTGAATGCAAAATGGTGACATTTGTCACATAATATTCTGACTTTTATCACATCATTGACAATTTTTGTGTTCTTATAAAATAGTGATATTTTTGGAGTAAAATTATGACTTTTGTCGTCATTTTGCCAAGTCAAATTCTGATTATTATTATAATATTGCCAACATTTCAAAGTTTTCTTGTAAAGTTGTGACTTTTGTCGAGTAAAATTACGACTCTTTCCATAAAATTGCCATCATTTTAAGATTTTCCTGTAAAATCACGACTGTTATTGAGTACAATTCTAATTTGTATCATAATATTGCACAAATGTTCTGTTTTTCTTGTAAAATTTTGACTCGCGTTGAGTAAAATGACGACTTTTATTATAATACTGCCAAAATTCTGAGTTTTTCTTGTAAAATTGTGACCTTTTTCTTGTGAAATTGTGACCTTTTTCTTGTGAAATTGTGACCTTTTTCTTGTGAAATTCCAGCTCATTTTTCACAACAAGCTTTTTCATATGTGCATAGTATGTATATATTATTCATGTTGTAAATACACTTCTTTATATCTCTAGGACGGCTGGTCCTAAAAAGGGAGGCAGGAGGTCCCAAGAAGGTAAGAAGTACAAGAAAGTGTGTGTTTGAAGATGCTACCTCAGCAAAGTGCATGTGTCAAGTTAGCGTGACACCTTGTGACATGCAGGCTGTGTCAGAGAGGAAGACTACATGCAAGCAATGTTTCCTGGCCATGCTGAAGCCAGAGTCTACAAGAGGAAGACTACATGCAAGCAATGTTTCCTGGCCATGCTGAAGCCAGAGTCTACAAGAGGAAGACTACATGCAAACAATGTTTCCTGGCCATGCTGAAGCCAGAGTCTACAAGAGGAAGACTACATGCAAGCAATGTTTCCTGGCCATGCTGAAGCCAGAGTCTACAAGAGGAAGACTACATGCAAACAATGTTTCCTGGTCATGCTGAAGCCAGAGTCTACAAGAGGAAGACTACATTCAAACAATGTTTCCTGGCCATGCTGAAGCCAGAGTCTACAAGAGGAAGACTACATGCAAACAATGTTTCCTGGCCATGCTGAAGCCAGAGTCTACAAGAGGAAGACTACATTCAAACAATGTTTCCTGGCCATGCTGGAGCCAGAGTCTACAAGAGGAAGACTACATGCAAGCAATGTTTCCTGGCCATGCTGAAGCCAGAGTCTACAAGAGGAAGACTACATGCAAGCAATGTTTCCTGGCCATGCTGAAGCCAGAGTCTACAAGAGGAAGACTACATGCAAGCAATGTTTCCTGGCCATGCTGGAGCCAGAGTCTACAAGAGGAAGACTACATGCAAGCAATGTTTCCTGGCCATGCTGAAGCCAGAGTCTACAAGAGGAAGACTACATGCAAGCAATGTTTCCTGGCCATGCTGAAGCCAGAGTCTACAAGAGGAAGACTACATGCAAGCAATGTTTCCTGGCCATGCTGAAGCCAGAGTCTACAAGAGGAAGACTACATGCAAGCAATGTTTCCTGGCCATGCTGGAGCCAGAGTCTACAAGAGGAAGACTACATGCAAGCAATGTTTCCTGGCCATGCTGAAGCCAGAGTCTACAAGAGGAAGACTACATGCAAGCAATGTTTCCTGGCCATGCTGAAGCCAGAGTCTACAAGAGGAAGACTACATGCAAACAATGTTTCCTGGCCATGCTGAAGCCAGAGTCTACAAGAGGAAGACTACATGCAAGCAATGTTTCCTGGCCATGCTGAAGCCAGAGTCTACAAGAGGAAGACTACATGCAAACAATGTTTCCTGGCCATGCTGAAGCCAGAGTCTACAAGAGGAAGACTACATGCAAACAATGTTTCCTGGCCATGCTGAAGCCAGAGTCTACAAGAGGAAGACTACATGCAAACAATGTTTCCTGGCCATGCTGAAGCCAGAGTCTACAAGAGGAAGACTACATGCAAACAATGTTTCCTGGCCATGCTGAAGCCAGAGTCTACAAGAGGAAGACTACATGCAAGCAATGTTTCCTGGCCATGCTGAAGCCAGAGTCTACAAGAGGAAGACTACATGCAAACAATGTTTCCTGGCCATGCTGAAGCCAGAGTCTACAAGAGGAAGACTACATGCAAACAATGTTTCCTGGCCATGCTGAAGCCAGAGTCTACAAGAGGAAGACTACATGCAAGCAATGTTTCCTGGCCATGCTGAAGCCAGAGTCTACAAGAGGAAGACTACATGCAAACAATGTTTCCTGGCCATGCTGAAGCCAGAGTCTACAAGAGGAAGACTACATGCAAACAATGTTTCCTGGCCATGCTGAAGCCAGGGTCTACAAGAGGAAGACTACATGCAAGCAATGTTTCCTGGCCATGCTGAAGCCAGAGTCTACAAGAGGAAGACTACATGCAAACAATGTTTCCTGGCCATGCTGAAGCCAGGGTCTACAAGAGGAAGACTACATGCAAGCAATGTTTCCTGGCCATGCTGAAGCCAGAGTCTACAAGAGGAAGACTACATGCAAACAATGTTTCCTGGCCATGCTGAAGCCAGAGTCTACAAGAGGAAGACTACATGCAAACAATGTTTCCTGGCCATGCTGAAGCCAGAGTCTACAAGAGGAAGACTACATGCAAGCAATGTTTCCTGGCCATGCTGAAGCCAGAGTCTACAAGAGGAAGACTACATGCAAGCAATGTTTCCTGGCCATGCTGGAGCCAGAGTCTACAAGAGGAAGACTACATGCAAGCAATGTTTCCTGGCCATGCTGAAGCCAGAGTCTACAAGAGGAAGACTACATGCAAGCAATGTTTCCTGGCCATGCTGAAGCCAGAGTCTACAAGAGGAAGACTACATGCAAGCAATGTTTCCTGGCCATGCTGAAGCCAGAGTCTACAAGAGGAAGACTACATGCAAGCAATGTTTCCTGGCCATGCTGGAGCCAGAGTCTACAAGAGGAAGACTACATGCAAGCAATGTTTCCTGGCCATGCTGAAGCCAGAGTCTACAAGAGGAAGACTACATGCAAGCAATGTTTCCTGGCCATGCTGAAGCCAGAGTCTACAAGAGGAAGACTACATGCAAGCAATGTTTCCTGGCCATGCTGGAGCCAGAGTCTACAAGAGGAAGACTACATGCAAGCAATGTTTCCTGGCCATGCTGAAGCCAGAGTCTACAAGAGGAAGACTACATGCAAGCAATGTTTCCTGGCCATGCTGAAGCCAGAGTCTACAAGAGGAAGACTACATGCAAACAATGTTTCCTGGCCATGCTGAAGCCAGAGTCTACAAGAGGAAGACTACATGCAAGCAATGTTTCCTGGCCATGCTGAAGCCAGAGTCTACAAGAGGAAGACTACATGCAAACAATGTTTCCTGGCCATGCTGAAGCCAGAGTCTACAAGAGGAAGACTACATGCAAACAATGTTTCCTGGCCATGCTGAAGCCAGAGTCTACAAGAGGAAGACTACATGCAAACAATGTTTCCTGGCCATGCTGAAGCCAGAGTCTACAAGAGGAAGACTACATGCAAACAATGTTTCCTGGCCATGCTGAAGCCAGAGTCTACAAGAGGAAGACTACATGCAAACAATGTTTCCTGGCCATGCTGAAGCCAGAGTCTACAAGAGGAAGACTACATGCAAGCAATGTTTCCTGGCCATGCTGAAGCCAGAGTCTACAAGAGGAAGACTACATGCAAACAATGTTTCCTGGCCATGCTGAAGCCAGAGTCTACAAGAGGAAGACTACATGCAAACAATGTTTCCTGGCCATGCTGAAGCCAGAGTCTACAAGAGGAAGACTACATGCAAACAATGTTTCCTGGCCATGCTGAAGCCAGAGTCTACAAGAGGAAGACTACATGCAAACAATGTTTCCTGGCCATGCTGAAGCCAGAGTCTACAAGAGGAAGACTACATGCAAACAATGTTTCCTGGCCATGCTGAAGCCAGAGTCTACAAGAGGAAGACTACATGCAAGCAATGTTTCCTGGCCATGCTGAAGCCAGAGTCTACAAGAGGAAGACTACATGCAAACAATGTTTCCTGGCCATGCTGAAGCCAGAGTCTACAAGAGGAAGACTACATGCAAACAATGTTTCCTGGCCATGCTGAAGCCAGAGTCTACAAGAGGAAGACTACATGCAAACAATGTTTCCTGGCCATGCTGAAGCCAGAGTCTACAAGAGGAAGACTACATGCAAGCAATGTTTCCTGGCCATGCTGAAGCCAGAGTCTACAAGAGGAAGACTACATGCAAACAATGTTTCCTGGCCATGCTGAAGCCAGAGTCTACAAGAGGAAGACTACATGCAAACAATGTTTCCTGGCCATGCTGAAGCCAGAGTCTACAAGAGGAAGACTACATGCAAACAATGTTTCCTGGCCATGCTGAAGCCAGAGTCTACAAGAGGAAGACTACATGCAAGCAATGTTTCCTGGCCATGCTGAAGCCAGAGTCTACAAGAGGAAGACTACATGCAAACAATGTTTCCTGGCCATGCTGAAGCCAGAGTCTACAAGAGGAAGACTACATGCAAACAATGTTTCCTGGCCATGCTGAAGCCAGAGAGTGCAGAGAAGCTCGCTGGGCTATTCTGAGACCACGAGTGGGCTGTGGAATAACAGGATGTGCAACCTTGTTGTTCATCTAACTGTTGCTTTTTAGCACAACAATCCATGGAAGTGTTCTCCTCTACTCTCCTGCACTTATTTCATATTGCATGGATTTCTCTTTAAAGTGTTGAACCATGAAGTCACCTCACTTCTCTCAACCTTCAAACATAACTGGCTTCTGCATTTTGCTCTTATCACGTACAAAATGTGAACTCCTGTTAGTCTGATTCAAACCTTTTCTGGGGAGCTACTCTTCAAAATCAATAGTGTTCTTGCTATACACCAGGGTTGTAAGTACTGCTAAAGTACCAGGGTACACATTAAAACAGCTATTCAGCTTCTGAAAAATACCACTACTTTTTCCCCTCTCCAGACATTGCTGCTTTTAGGAGCATGTTGGGCAGCGCACACACACAGAGTACTTACAAGCAGACACAGAAAAGGGAGAATGGACGCATGTTGGTGTAAAAAGTCAAGATAAAGGTGAAGTTATAACACTGAAACACCCTCAGGAAGAGCTGCTTTAACACATGGCTAACATCCATCCACAGTGTTTTAGCTACTTCTAAATCACTAATCCTGGTCTCCATGGCGACAAATAAAGTTTATTCCACGTAGCATTATCACTGGAGGACGCGCAATAGCTAAACATGGTTCACTACACACCGTAGGAGGATACAATAGCTCACCGCTAACGTCGGCAGTGTATTAGCTACTTCCAAATGACTAATCCTGGCCTCCATGGCGACACATAAAGTATGTTTCTTACAAGTATCATTATCACTGGAGGATGAGGAATAGCTAAACATGCTTCACTACACAGCGTACGAGGGCACAATAGCGATACAATAGTGTTTTAGCTACTTCTGAATCACTAAACCTGGTCTCCATGGCGACAAATAAAGTAAGTTTCTTACAGGGAGGATGAGGAATATTATGTATCAATAAAGTAGTGTAACTTTTCTTAGTAGATGTATTCTTTCTTTCTATTTTTGAGAAAAACAACATATGTACTCCATGTAATCACAAATTGTGCTAACTTAAATATTGTCTAATTATGCAAAAATATATGATCAAACATTCAAAGCATTTTTGGTATAGAAATAAAGACTAATAATAATGATTTCAAAGCAAGTCATCCATCAAAGTGTGCAATGTAAAAGTAGCAATAGATTTCATGGTCAAATTGTGACATTTTCTGTGCTTTTTACAGCACTGTAAACACTGTACTTTGTTTTACTGTAAGAAACTGTGGTGCCATTTTGCCATTTACAGTAATACACCAAAAAATATACAGCATATATATACACAATATACATACAAACCCCGTTTCCATATGAGCTGGGAAATGGTGTTAGATGTAAATATAAACAGAATACAATGATTTGCAAATCCTTTTCAAGCCATATTCAGTTGAATATGCTACAAAGACAACATATTTCATGTTCAAACTCAAACTTTTTTTTTGTTGCAAATAATCATTAACTTTGGGAAAGGTGGCAAAAAATACTGATAAAGTTGAGGAATGCTCATCAAAGACTTATTTGGAACATCCCACAGGTGAACAGGTTAATTGGGAACAGGTGGGTGCCATGATTGGGTATAAAAGTAGATTCCATGAAATGCTCAGTCATTCACAAACAAGGATGGGGCGAGGGTCACCACTTTGTCAACAAATGCCTGAGCAAATTGTTGAACAGTTTAAGAACAACCTTTCTCAAGCAGCTATTGCAAGGAATTGAGGGATTTCACCATCTACGCTCCGTAATATCATCAAAGGGTTCAGAGAATGTGGAGAAATCACTGCAGGTAAGCAGCTAAGCCCGTGACCTTCCATCCCTCAGACGGCACTGTATCAAAAACCGACATCAATGTGTAAAGGATATCACCACATGGGCTCAGGAACACTTCAGAAACACACTGTCAGTAACTACAGTTGGTCGCTACATCTGTAAGTGCAAGTTAAAGCTCTACTATGCAAAGCCAAAGCCATTTATCAACAACACCCAGAAACGCCGCCGGCTTTTCTGGGCCCGAGCTCATCTAAGATGGACTGATACAAAGTGGAAAAGTGTTCTGTGGTCTGACGAGTCCACATTTCAAATTGTTTTTGGAAATATTCAACATCGTGTCCTCCGGACCAAAGAGGAAAAGAACCATCCAGACTGTTATCGACGCAAAGTTCAAAAGGCAGCATGTGTGATGGTATGGGGGTGTATTAGTGGTCAAGACATGTTCTAGGGTGAAAGTGTAAAAGGCAGCATGTGTGATGGTATGGGGGTGTATTAGTGGCCAAGACATGGGTAACTTACACATCTGTGAAGGCACCATTAATGCTGAAAGGTACATACAGCTTTTGGAGCAACATATGTTGCCATCCAAGCAACGTTACCATGGACGCCCCTGCTTATTTCAGCAAGACAATGCCAAGCCACGTGTTACATCAACGTGGCTTCATAGTAAAAGAGTGCGGGTACTAGACTGGCCTGCCCGTAGTCCAGACATTGAAAATGTGTGGCAGCTAAAATATGAGAAGGGAGACTGTTGAACAACTTAAGCTGTACATCAAGCAAGAATGGGAAAGAATTCCACTTCAAAAATGTGTCTCCTCACTTCCCAAACCTTTACTGAGTGTTGTTAAAAGGAAAGGCCATGTAACACAGTGGTGAACATGCCCTTTCACAACTACTTTGGCACGTGTTGCAGCCATGACATTCTAAGTTCATTATTATTTGCAAAAAAAAAAAAAAAAAGTTTATGAGTTTGAACATCTCCGGGTTGGGGAGGAGACTCTGCCCCAAGTGGAGGAGTTCAAGTACCTCGGAGTCTTGTTCACGAGTGAGAGAAGAGTGGATGGTGAGATGGACAGGTGGATCGGTGCGGCGTCTTCAGTAATGCGGACGCTGTATCGATCCGTTGTGGTGAAGAAGGAGCTGAGCCGGAAGGCAAAGCTCTCAATTTAGCGGTCGATCTACGTTCCCATCCTCACCTATGGTCATGAGCTTTGGGTTATGACCGAAAGGACAAGATCACGGGTACAAATGAGTTTCCTCCGCCGGGTGGTGGGTCTCTCCCTTAGAGATAGGGTGAGAAGCTCTGTCATTCGGGAGGAACTCAAAGTAAAGCTGCTGCTCCTCCACATGGAGAGGAGCCAGATGAGGGGGTTCAGACATCTGGTCAGGATGCCACCCGTACGCCTCCCTAGGGAGGTGTTTAGGGCACGTCTGACTGGTAGGAGGCCACGTTGGGAAGACCCAGGACACGTTGGGAAGACTATGTCTCCCGGCTGGCCTGGGAACGCCTCGGGATCCCCCTGGAGGAGCTGGACCAAGTGGCTGGGGAGAGGGAGGTCTGGGCTTCCCTGCTTAGGCTGCTACCCCCGCGACCCCACCTCAAATAAGCAGAATATGATGGATGGATGGAAAAAAGATTTTGTGACAATAAAAAATATGGTTGTGATCATAGTAGTATCAACTAGATACACTATTGTACTTGGTATCATTACAGTGGATGTCAGGTGTAGATCCACCCATGGCATTTGTTTACATTGTGACGGTGGTGAGCTATTGTATCCTCCTACGCTGTGTAGCTATTCCTTGTCCTCCAGTGATAATGTTACTTGTAAGAAACTTACTTTATTTGTCGCCATGGAGACCAGGATTTAGAAGTAGCTAAAACACTGTGGATGGATGTTAGCCATGTGTTAAAGTAGCTCTTCCTGAGGGTGTTTCAGTGTTATAACTTCACCTTTATCTTGACTTTTTACACCAACATTCTCCCTTTTCTGTCTACACACTGTGTCTGCTTGTAAGTACTCTGTGTGTGTGCGCTGCCCAACATGCTCCTCTGCTTTTCTGTCTACACACTGTGTCTGCTTGTAAGTACTCTGTGTGTGTGCGCTGCCCAACATGCTCCTCTGCTTTTCTGTCTACACACTGTGTCTGCTTGTAAGTACTCTGTGTGTGTGCGCTGCCCAACATGCTCCTCTGCTTTTCTGTCTACACACTGTGTCTGCTTGTAAGTACTCTGTGTGTGTGCGCTGCCCAACATGCTCCTCTGCTCCTAAATCCAGCAATGTCATGACGTGACGAAGATGTTAAAAATAAAATGGAGAAGCGGTACTTTTCCAACAGAGTATAGTACCAAATATGATTCATTAGTACCGCGATACTATACTAGTACCGCTATACTGTACAACCCTAGTTTGCAGGGGTCCAAATTCCTCCATAGAAAAGCAGCAATTTCGTGTTTTTAAAAATTTGCTGCAAAAATGTTATGGACTCAACAAGTGGGGCCCTGTGAATGACATCATACAACAAGTGGGGCCCTGTGAATGACAGCATACAACAAGTGGGGCCCTGGGAATGACATCATACAACAAGTGGGGCCTTGGGAATGACATCATACAACAAGTGGGGCCCTGTGAATGACATCATACAACAAGTGGGGCCTTGGGAATGACATCATACAACAAGTGGGGCCCTGGGAATGACAGCATACAACAAGTGGGGCCTTGGGAATGACATCATACAACAAGTGGGGCCCTGTGAATGACATCATACAACAAGTGGGGCCCTGGGAATGACATCATACAACAAGTGGGGCCCTGTGAATGACAGCATACAACAAGTGGGGCCTTGGGAATGACATCATACAACAAGTGGGGCCCTGGGAATGACATCATACAACAAGTGGGGCCCTGGGAATGACATCATACAACAAGTGGGGCCCTGTGAATGACATCATACAACAAGTGGGGCCCTGTGAATGACATCATACAACAAGTGGGGCCCTGGGAATGACATCATACAACAAGTGGGGCCCTGGGAATGACAGCATACAACAAGTGGGGCCCTGGGAATGACAGCATACAACAAGTGGGGCCCTGGGAATGACAGCATACAACAAGTGGGGCCCTGGGAATGACAGCATACAACAAGTGGGGCCCTGGGAATGACAGCATACAACAAGTGGGGCCTTGGGAATGACATCATACAACAAGTGGGGCCCTGGGAATGACAGCATACAACAAGTGGGGCCCTGGGAATGACAGCATTCAACAAGTGGGGCCTTGGGAATGACATCATACAACAAGTGGGGCCCTGGGAATGACATCATACAACAAGTGGGGCCTTGGGAATGACATCATACAACAAGTGGGGCCCTGGGAATGACAGCATACAACAAGTGGGGCCTTGGGAATGACATCATACAACAAGTGGGGCCCTGGGAATGACAGCATACAACAAGTGGGGCCTTGGGAATGACATCATACAACAAGTGGGGCCCTGGGAATGACATCATACAACAAGTGGGGCCCTGTGAATGACATCATACAACAAGTGGGGCCTTGGGAATGACATCATACAACAAGTGGGGCCTTGGGAATGACATCATACAACAAGTGGGGCCCTGGGAATGACAGCATACAACAAGTGGGGCCCTGGGAATGACAGCATACAACAAGTGGGGCCCTGGGAATGACAGCATACAACAAGTGGGGCCCTGGGAATGACAGCATACAACAAGTGGGGCCTTGGGTATGACATCATACAACAAGTGGGGCCCCGGGAATGACAGCATACAACAAGTGGGGCCCTGGGAATGACAGCATTCAACAAGTGGGGCCTTGGGAATGACATCATACAACAAGTGGGGCCCTGGGAATGACATCATACAACAAGTGGGGCCTTGGGAATGACATCATACAACAAGTGGGGCCCTGGGAATGACAGCATACAACAAGTGGGGCCTTGGGAATGACATCATACAACAAGTGGGGCCCTGGAAATGACATCATACAACAAGTGGGGCCTTGGGAATGACATCATACAACAAGTGGGGCCCTGGGAATGACAGCATACAACAAGTGGGGCCTTGGGAATGACATCATACAACAAGTGGGGCCCTGGGAATGACAGCATACAACAAGTGGGGCCTTGGGAATGACATCATACAACAAGTGGGGCCCTGGGAATGACATCATACAACAAGTGGGGCCTTGGGAATGACATCATACAACAAGTGGGGCCTTGGGAATGACATCATACAACAAGTGGGGCCCTGGGAATGACAGCATACAACAAGTGGGGCCCTGGGAATGACAGCATACAACAAGTGGGGCCCTGGGAATGACATCATACAACAAGTGGGGCCCTGGGAATGACAGCATACAACAAGTGGGGCCCTGGGAATGACAGCATACAACAAGTGGGGCCTTGGGAATGACATCATACAACAAGTGGGGCCCTGGGAATGACATCATACAACAAGTGGGGCCCTGGGAATGACATCATACAACAAGTGGGGCCCTGTGAATGACATCATACAACAAGTGGGGCCCTGTGAATGACATCATACAACAAGTGGGGCCCTGGGAATGACATCATACAACAAGTGGGGCCCTGGGAATGACAGCATACAACAAGTGGGGCCCTGGGAATGACAGCATACAACAAGTGGGGCCCTGGGAATGACAGCATACAACAAGTGGGGCCCTGGGAATGACAGCATACAACAAGTGGGGCCCTGGGAATGACAACATACAACAAGTGGGGCCTTGGGAATGACATCATACAACAAGTGGGGCCCTGGGAATGACAGCATACAACAAGTGGGGCCCTGGGAATGACAGCATTCAACAAGTGGGGCCTTGGGAATGACATCATACAACAAGTGGGGCCCTGGGAATGACATCATACAACAAGTGGGGCCTTGGGAATGACATCATACAACAAGTGGGGCCCTGGGAATGACAGCATACAACAAGTGGGGCCTTGGGAATGACATCATACAACAAGTGGGGCCCTGGGAATGACATCATACAACAAGTGGGGCCTTGGGAATGACATCATACAACAAGTGGGGCCCTGGGAATGACAGCATACAACAAGTGGGGCCTTGGGAATGACATCATACAACAAGTGGGGCCCTGGGAATGACAGCATACAACAAGTGGGGCCTTGGGAATGACATCATACAACAAGTGGGGCCCTGGGAATGACATCATACAACAAGTGGGGCCCTGTGAATGACATCATACAACAAGTGGGGCCTTGGGAATGACATCATACAACAAGTGGGGCCTTGGGAATGACATCATACAACAAGTGGGGCCCTGGGAATGACAGCATACAACAAGTGGGGCCCTGGGAATGACAGCATACAACAAGTGGGGCCCTGGGAATGACAGCATACAACAAGTGGGGCCCTGGGAATGACAGCATACAACAAGTGGGGCCCTGGGAATGACAGCATACAACAAGTGGGGCTTTGGGAATGACATCATACAACAAGTGGGGCCCTGGGAATGACAGCATACAACAAGTGGGGCCCTGGGAATGACAGCATTCAACAAGTGGGGCCTTGGGAATGACATCATACAACAAGTGGGGCCCTGGGAATGACATCATACAACAAGTGGGGCCTTGGGAATGACATCATACAACAAGTGGGGCCCTGGGAATGACAGCATACAACAAGTGGGGCCTTGGGAATGACATCATACAACAAGTGGGGCCCTGGAAATGACATCATACAACAAGTGGGGCCTTGGGAATGACATCATACAACAAGTGGGGCCCTGGGAATGACAGCATACAACAAGTGGGGCCTTGGGAATTACATCATACAACAAGTGGGGCCCTGGGAATGACAGCATACAACAAGTGGGGCCTTGGGAATGACATCATACAACAAGTGGGGCCCTGGGAATGACATCATACAACAAGTGGGGCCCTGTGAATGACATCATACAACAAGTGGGGCCTTGGGAATGACATCATACAACAAGTGGGGCCCTGGGAATGACAGCATACAACAAGTGGGGCCCTGGGAATGACAGCATACAACAAGTGGGGCCTTGGGAATGACATCATACAACAAGTGGGGCCCTGGGAATGACAGCATACAACAAGTGGGGCCCTGGGAATGACAGCATACAACAAGTGGGGCCTTGGGAATGACATCATACAACAAGTGGGGCCCTGGGAATGACATCATACAACAAGTGGGGCCCTGTGAATGACATCATACAACAAGTGGGGCCCTGTGAATGACATCATACAACAAGTGGGGCCCTGTGAATGACATCATACAACAAGTGGGGCCCTGGGAATGACATCATACAACAAGTGGGGCCCTGGGAATGACAGCATACAACAAGTGGGGCCCTGGGAATGACAGCATACAACAAGTGGGGCCCTGGGAATGACAGCATACAACAAGTGGGGCCCTGGGAATGACAGCATACAACAAGTGGGGCCCTGGGAATGACAGCATACAACAAGTGGGGCCTTGGGAATGACATCATACAACAAGTGGGGCCCTGGGAATGACAGCATACAACAAGTGGGGCCCTGGGAATGACAGCATTCAACAAGTGGGGCCTTGGGAATGACATCATACAACAAGTGGGGCCCTGGGAATGACATCATACAACAAGTGGGGCCTTGGGAATGACATCATACAACAAGTGGGGCCCTGGGAATGACAGCATACAACAAGTGGGGCCTTGGGAATGACATCATACAACAAGTGGGGCCCTGGGAATGACATCATACAACAAGTGGGGCCTTGGGAATGACATCATACAACAAGTGGGGCCCTGGGAATGACAGCATACAACAAGTGGGGCCTTGGGAATGACATCATACAACAAGTGGGGCCCTGGGAATGACAGCATACAACAAGTGGGGCCTTGGGAATGACATCATACAACAAGTGGGGCCCTGGGAATGACATCATACAACAAGTGGGGCCCTGTGAATGACATCATACAACAAGTGGGGCCTTGGGAATGACATCATACAACAAGTGGGGCCTTGGGAATGACATCATACAACAAGTGGGGCCCTGGGAATGACAGCATACAACAAGTGGGGCCCTGGGAATGACAGCATACAACAAGTGGGGCCCTGGGAATGACAGCATACAACAAGTGGGGCCCTGGGAATGACAGCATACAACAAGTGGGGCCCTGGGAATGACAGCATACAACAAGTGGGGCCTTGGGAATGACATCATACAACAAGTGGGGCCCTGGGAATGACAGCATACAACAAGTGGGGCCCTGGGAATGACAGCATTCAACAAGTGGGGCCTTGGGAATGACATCATACAAGTGGGGCCCTGGGAATGACATCATACAACAAGTGGGGCCTTGGGAATGACATCATACAACAAGTGGGGCCCTGGGAATGACAGCATACAACAAGTGGGGCCTTGGGAATGACATCATACAACAAGTGGGGCCCTGGGAATGACATCATACAACAAGTGGGGCCCTGGGAATGACATCATACAACAAGTGGGGCCCTGGGAATGACAGCATACAACAAGTGGGGCCTTGGGAATGACATCATACAACAAGTGGGGCCTTGGGAATGACATCATACAACAAGTGGGGCCTTGGGAATGACATCATACAACAAGTGGGGCCCTGGGAATGACATCATACAACAAGTGGGGCCCTGGGAATGACATCATACAACAAGTGGGGCCTTGGGAATGACATCATACAACAAGTGGGGCCTTGGGAATGACATCATACAACAAGTGGGGCCCTGGGAATGACATCATACAACAAGTGGGGCCCTGGGAATGACCTCATACAACAAGTGGGGCCCTGGGAATGACATCATACAACAAGTGGGGCCCTGGGAATGACATCATACAGGCCCCCGCCCCACCAGTTCAACCACCTGTCCTAATGTTAGGAGATTTCCACGAGCTAGCAGAAGGTTTAATGTTCTCCAGACCAAATTCAAACAACAATACAACTGTCCCATGACTCCATGCTGGGACAGCTCTTAAGTGCCTCCACTTTGCCAGAATGCCACACTCACTGATTTATGGAGATTTTTGGTGGTCACGATCAAGAGCGAGTGGGTTCGTCACTAAACCGCGTCCAGATCCATTTGTTCAGTCCAAGTTTTAAATGTCCGTCCTCATGAGTCACTCCTCCACGCGAGCATAGAGGATGCAGTTCTTGTTGTCTTTATCAGGTAAGGAACTGCTCTTTGGCAACCTCATGAGAACTACGGTGGGCGTGAAGGTTCAGGACATTACTGCAGATAATGTTTGAGGGAGGAAAACCCTTGGCTCACCACTACTAGCTGAGCTTACAATTAGCATTAGCATTGCTATTTTGTCCAAGAAGCGTTTCTGGGTGTTGTTGATAAATGGCTTTGGCTTTACAAAGTAAAGTTTTAACTTGCACTTACAGATGTAGCGACCAACAGAAATATTTTGTAAATTATTTTATAACACGTTCTGGTCGATACTCGTCGGCTACAGAATGTTTAACTGGCTGAATATTACAATTTAATAATAAATAGACTCAGTTAAGACATTGTCATGCAGCAATATGAAGGCCATTGAATTGTACAACATGCAATGTACAGAATATCAGAAAAAATTATTCAGGTAGAAATATAACATTTTACTTCACCAAACATCGTTGACAATCAAACCATAATCGCAACAATCCACATTTTGCGTGAATAATGCGTGAAACTGGTATTTTAAACATGGAAGTGTAGCTCCTCTCCTTTGAATGCAAGTGCTCCTACAGCAAGAATACACATTTCTATATTCCTATGAAATACAAAATCTGGCAAGACACAAACGCACTGCAGTTGATTTTTTTAAATTGTCATTAAAAGCGTGTTTATGTCCATTCTCCGTTGAGCTGTTTAAAAAAGCATAACGTTTAAAAAACATTACATTAAAGCAAACTAATTGTCCAGTCAAGGTATTAAAAACTTAACAAGTCTAGAGTAGACTTATTAATGATGAAAAATGATATCCTTTTACGACTAATTTTGAGTGAACTAAAAGAAAATGCAAGTAATGGCAGATGGAAGCAGCTAAACCAGAAGGGGAAGTGCGAGATGTTGATCCTGCTGTCTAACCAGGCGGTGACGAGGGGGAAGACGACAAGGAGTTCACCGCACAGCTGCGTCCCACAGTGGCATCGGGACACGAGGGAAGGAAAAGAGGCGCATGCCGGCGTGTTGTTCGCGCCACAACGCTACGCTCTGTGCCTGAAGGGCGCTATGGTGTTGCGGCACGGGACTGCAGAGGCCTTTCTCTGGGACAGGAAGAAGTCAAAGTGACACAGGAAGCTCAGCAGCAGAAAGAAGGTCATGTGTGGAACTTCCTCTGATTGACTGGACTGACAATTAAGGCAGTAAAAAAACATCTGACAAGAGTTGGTGACATGATCCAAAACAAATAACTTGTGGCAAATGCGGGAAACACAATGTTGTTTCTCTCAGGTCTTTATTGCAAGACTGCCTACATGAGAATGTCATATCACAACAACAACTGCACTTTAACAGTGTGCCCAAGAAGACATGAAAACCTCACCCATTCTGCTGAGTGTGAGCGTGCCCCCCCCCCGAACACCCAGATAGCAAGTTATGGGGAAAATGAAAACCTCCCAGGGGGCCTTACTCGCCTGCCGTATTGGCTACAATGTTCTTCCCACAGAGGAGCAGGTGTGACCTGTGGGGCAGAACAAATATCTGGGGCCGGTGAAGGTGAAGGACATTCGACTCTAACAGACTTTGGAGGGCGACCTCAACGGGGGACTTGGCCCGGCAGTAGTTCCGCACCTGCAACACAATGTGCCGGTTTAAGCCTGTCCAGAGAGCCCATCTCAAGCTCAAAGCTTTTAGGGGCCGTGTTCCAGCACCCTAAATGGGCCATCATTAAGGGCATCGGGAGGTAGAACGGTGGGCGTCGTGACGTACAAAGATTAAACGGGTAGATTTAAGCTCTGACGGCACAAACGACTTAGGGAAACAGTGGTGGACCGGGCCAGGAGCCAAGGGCCCCCTCGACAAAAGGGAAAAGGTCGCAAGGCAAAACCTTCAGGCAAAAACTCCCCGGTATCGCAAAGTGGCTGACCAAATAACAACTCAGCGGGTGCTGCAGAACGATCCTCTTTATGGGCTGAGTGCAACCCGAGCATGACCCAAGGTAAACGATCAATACAATTGCTATTAGAGAGTTCTGCACGCAAGGCTGCTTTAGGCGACCGGTGAAAACGTTCACGAAAGCCGTTAGCTTGGAGGTGGTAGGCCGTAGTGCGGTGCACTTGCACACCCAAGGACTGCGCCAAAGCTGACCAAAGCTCCGACACAAACTGGGATCCCCTGTCCGAGGATATATTTGACGGCGTGCCAAAACGCGCAATCCAGGCTGACAGAAACGCATGGGCAACGTCTACAGAGGCAGTGGGGGAAAGAGGAACTGATTCTGGCAGTCTGGTGGTGCGATCTACCATGGTGAGCAAGTGCGTATAACCCTGCGACAGAGGGAGGAGGCCAACTAAGTATGGTCAAACCACCTGACCGGAATCGGAAGTGGTTCGAGGGCAGCCTTAGTGTGCTGGTGGACCTTGGCGCGCATGTAGCTGCCCCCTGTCGAACATCCCTCCTCAAGCCAGGCCAAACAAACTTGGCACCAACCAACTTGACGGAAGCCCGAACTCCAGGGTACGAGAGGGAGTGGATTGTGTCAAAAACACGGCGGCGCTAGTCCACTGGGACTACCGGCCAGGAGGGGGGGTGGGGCAGTGGAAACATCGCAGAGGACAGCAGGACTGCCATCGTGAATCACCACCTCTTCGAGCATGAGCGGCGTACCCTCAGTATTGAATGCACGGATGTCGGGGTCGTCGGGCTGGTCAGCGACCATTCCCGTGAGAGACAGTCAGCCACAGGGTTGGTTTTACCGGCCACATGCTGAATGTCCGTGGTGAACTTCAAGATGGCCGACAAGTGACGCTGCTGACGGGCCGACCAAAGCTCTGTGACCTTTGACATGGCAAACGTCAGGGGTTTGTGGTCAACAAAAGCCGTGAAGGATCGATCCTCCAACAGAAAACAAAAATGGCGTGTGGCAAGATACAGTGCCAACAGTTCTCGGTCAAATACGCTGTACTTCTGCTCGTTATCTCACAGATAACGAGCAACACACACCTGGGCCATTTTGAGTACAGGGTAATGCCCTTTGGACTTACTAATGCTCCTGCTGTCTTCCAGGCATTCGGTAATGACGTCTTGAGGGACATGTTGGACCAAAATGGCCCAGGTGTGTGTTGAATGCCATCTTCGCATCATCGCCCTCCTTGATGCGGACGAGATGGTAGGCGTTACGGATGTCGAGTTTGCTGAAGATGGTCGGGGCTTGAAGGACAAACTCAGGAGGGGTAGTGGATACTTGTTCTTTATGGTGATGTTATTTAATTGACGGTAGTCGATGCAGGGCCGCAATGAACCGTCCTTCTTAGTCACAAAGAAAAATCCTGCTGCCACTGGAGACTTCGATGGGGTGATGATCTCGGATGCGAGAGAGACTGTAATGTAATCCTTCATGGCTTGTTTCTCAGGAAGGGAGAGGTTGTACAGGCGGCAGTCATAAGGTCTGTGTAGGGGAAGGGAGAGTGCACCTTCCTTGTCGAAGACTTCGGCGAGATCATGGTAAACAGAAGGAATATTGGACAGGTCCGAGGGAGGTGACGCAGGTCTGGGACTATCCGACCGGTGTAATGCAAATTTCAGACAATGTTCATGACATGCCGTACTCCCGAGGACCAGGAAATATGAGGGTCGTGTTTCCGGAACCAGGATCGGCCAAGGACAAGTAGAGCGATCGGGGCATCAAGGATCCAAACACTGAGGGTCTCGGTGTAGTTGCCCGAGAGGGTCAGGGATAAGTGTTCCGTGCGGTGTGTAATAGTGAGGAGTCCAGGGGCAGGAGACTGATTCCGGCCTGTCAGTTAAACTCCCGGTCCATAAAGCTATCGTCGGCCCCTGAGTCCAGATAGGCTCCGACTGTCAGGTTCTTCGAGCTCCAGGACAGGATAGCTGGTAAGAGAATGCCAGGGTCTTTGGTGACTTGGAGAACAGAAGTGTGACTCACTAGGATTCCCCCTGCTAGTGAGCCTTGTCTTTTGGCCGTGTCGGGCATGTCTTTATTGTGTACCCTGCTAAGCCGCAATAAAGACAAAGGCGCTACCAGAATCTCCTCTCCCTCTCCTCTGCCGCTAGGCGTGCTCTGCCTAGCTGCATGGGTCTCCGTCTTGACTGGTATGGGGAAAGCGGTTGGTGGAACCATGCTCGTGTGATTAGCGGGCTGGAACTTGGGACTTGAGGGAGAGAATGCAGGTGTTTGAGTCTCAACAGGGGTAGGTCTGGGGACTTGGTAGAGAGCTGCTTGTCTTCGTTCCGGAGCTCTCTCGATCAATCTGTGGTCCATTCGGAGAGCCAATACGATAAGGTCCTGATAAGAGGTTGGACGGCCCCGTAATAGGCCGTCCTTGATGTCCTCACTTAGTCCCCGCCGGTACGCACTCAGGAGTGCCTTGTCGTCCCACTCACTGTCGGCTGCGAGAGTGCAGAATTTGAGGTTGTAGTCAGCTACGGAGCGGGATCCCTGCTGAATGGAATGGAGGCGGGAGGCGGCGTCCCCCCCCCGTCCACTTGGTGATCAAATACGGCCCAGAATTCCGAGCGGAAGGCGAAATAGTTTGTGCCCAGCCCAGAGTTCCGGTCCACCGCTGCTGTGGCCCACTTGAGCGCTCTTCCAGCCAGGAGAGAGAAAATAAATGCGATCTTGGCCCTGTCAGAAGCGTAGCGAGACGGTTGATGTTGGAAAGTAATCTCGCATTGGACCAAGAATCCACGGCACAGATCAAAATCGCCTTCAAAGGGTCTGGGACTGGCAATCTTTGGTTCCGGGGTATAAGGGAGGTTCCCGGGGGCAGCTGCAGCAGAAACATGCTGGTTCTGGTGTGGAGGAAGTCGGTTATGGAGTCCATTCTAGCGAGCAGGCTAGCGAAGGTGATCTCCAGCTTGTTTTCCAGTGAAGAGAAGCGCTCTTGGTGCTGCTGGAGTATCCCGTGCATCGCAGGCACTTCGGGGCTCATGGAAGCTCGGGGAGGGAGCGTGGACCTCGCTCTGACAATGCCGTCTGGTTCTGACATGGACAGAACGTACTGTGACAGTACCATGGCGAAGGAGACGGCACTGAGACAGGGGCGTCGATATTGAGAGGAGTGTTTATTAAACACAAGGAAGTTGAGTGTGTAATTAAACCAAAGAAGTATGGTGTGACTATGTGTTGTGTCTAATTGATTGTTACCGGGGGTTGTTGAAGGTGCGTGTTGAGTGAGGAAGCAGACAAGTCCAAAGGGGCTAGGCAGAAGAAGGTCCGTGTCCAAAGCGGGGGTCGAGGATCGAGGGAGACAGCCAGAATCCAGAGGGGGTCCAGGGAAGTGAGGGGCACATCTCACTTCCGAGGGGACGGAGGGTATTAGTACTGCGACATGTAGCTATGTTCTGGCACTGGAACGAAGGTTGCGCCGGCTAAAGAGTAGTGGTGCCTCGTCAGCGTCAGGTGTGTTAATTGTAGATTGCCGGATGAGAACGCCCGTGGGCGTGTCCAGAGGCGCGCTCACTACAGCGCACATATGGATGAGAGGCGGCAGGAGTCTGAGCCGTAACAATTTCCCAAACAATATTCTACAACACAAATACAAGGTTGAAACAACATACTTTTTGACAACGTTTAATCAATGTCAGGTTGTGATGTTGATTTGACCGTTGAAATGTGGTCATTTCCCAACCAACAAGGTGGATCCAACATTAGATATCAGCGTTGTCTAATTTGACAAATACAACTATTTTGCAAGGTTGTTTGAAAGTCAGTGTTAAAGGACATGTACGTATGATCAATGTCTTCTGCCTGCTGGGTTAAAGCTGCAGAGGTTGCAGGAAATCCAAAGGCAAAAGAGTCTTTTCTTCAGCTCTTGTGTTCATTTACTGTTTTTCATCAAGCATGAAAAATCAGATGTTATTTATTACGTTTATTTATTATTATATTGATGTTATTTATTAAAAAATCAACAATTCTTTGAATTAAGCAGCTTCATGTATTTAATTGAAAGTACCGTAATTTCCGGACTATAAGCCGCTACTTTTTCCCCTCGTTCTGGTCCCTGCGGCTTATACAAGGGTGCGGCTTATTTGCGGCCTGTTCTTCTCCGACACCGACGAAGAGGATTTCGGTGGTTTTAGTACGCAGGAGGAAGACGATGACACAATGATTAAAGACTGACTTTTCATATACCGGTAGGCTGGTTATTTTGATAACGTACAGGCGAGCACTTTGTATTACTTTGCAACGTTGTATTATTTGTACTCTGCACGAATGCTGTTCGCCTGGTCAAAGATGTGAAAGTTTGATTGAATGATTGAAAGATTTATTGTTAATAAATGGGACGCTTTGCGTTCCCAAACAGTCATCTCTGTCCCGACAATCCCCTCCGTGGTAGCAGGAACCCCTATATACTACGCTAATTACACATCAAAACCCTGCGGCTTATAGTCGGGTGCGGCTTATATATGGAGCAATCTATATTTTCCCCTAAATTTAGCTGGTGCGGCTTATAGTCAGGTGCGGCTTATAGTCCGGAAATTACGGTAATACATATTAAAATTAAAATCATCTTTAACCTTTAAGCTACATGAACTATGAGCAGGGAATTCAAATCCTGGTTTTAGTTGATGGCCTTCCTGACTTGTGTTGCGTTGACCAGCTCTTCCTCCCAGGGATTTTAAGCTGCTGGTCACTCCCAAATTCTTAAATGGCACATAAGCTGAAGTTTAAATTCATCACCAGGCAGTAGTTGGTATTTTGTGGTTTATTCTCAAAGCTTTGAAGACAAACGTGAGACCCAATCCAGTACAGAAGCGTTCTCTCGCCCAGTCTAGATTGATCTCCCAAAACCCCGGAACTCCTGTGTTCTTCCCTCTGTCCCTCGCTCCCACCCCCGTTGTTTAGACTACTCCCTGAGTTATCTCTACTCTCTGCGTTCCACTGCTAGAAGGCCGACACCTTACTATGAGAGAGAGAAAGAAGGAAGAAAACTAGCTATTTTGTAATACGACTATGGAAGGAAAGAAGTAACACTTAAATATGGATATATGGAAAAGATCTGGTTCCATCACTTGACATTTGGTTTTAGTTGATGGCCTTCCTGACTTGACATTTGGTTTTAGTGCCCTCAAAAAGCTGGCAAGTAGCTTAAAATGAGGAAATTCCAGGCCTGGTGCCAACACGCGTGAAATTGCTTTCATTTGATTTCCAAAGCATGTTAATGAATTACATTTCCAGCTACTTAATGAGTGGAACATGTGCAGTACCTGCGTTATCCAACACTCCTCCTACTTAATGAGTGGAACATGTGCAGTACCTGCATGCTGAATGATGTCAGCTGACAGTGGGGAGAAGCAGAAGTCGTCATCATCACAGCCGGACTTTCCCAAACCAGCCGATGCGTGACAACATATGCAAAACAGGAATGAGGAGCGTAAAAAACAAGTTTGGCAGGAGATAACGAACAAATACTGCTTGTCATCGCTTTCATTATGGACTTATCTCATGTTTGTGTCAAGAACAAAAAACATTCAGCCACAATTTGTCAAGCATTCACTAATCTTTGGCTGTCAAAATAACTCCATTAAATAATAATCATCATATTACTGATATTCTGACTTTATTCTCACTAAATTAGGACGTTTTGGTCATTGAATTACATTTGTATTGTTATATTTTGAAATAACACGAGTTCAATTACAAACATTTTATAAATATTACTATAATATTATAATAATAATAATAAAATATTAATACTTTAAGAGCAAATAAAAGTCTGCATGGATGATATTACTCTATCTGGACTGGGGGAAATGTTTTCATTTTTAATCTTGTAAAACTATAAATGGATTTTTAGAGTTTTTCAACTTTTTTCACATGAAATAAGTTATAATAAATAATGTGATTCAATTATAACTTCAATATTGTTATATTTCGATGCCTGTTTCACAACAAACTAAATGTACAGTGCATCCATGTTGTCATGTTACAGCCTTATTCCAATATGGAATACATTCATTTTGACCTCAAAATTGTACACACAATACCCCATAATGACAATGTGACAATTTTTTAAAATTTAATTTGCAAACTACTTCAAACTAAAACATCCACATGTACATAAGTATTCACAGCCTTTGCTCAATACTTAGTTGATGCACTTTGGCAGCCTGAAGTCTTTTTGAATACGATGCCACAAGCTTGGCACACCTATCTTTGGGCACTTTCTCTCTTTCCTCTTTGCAGCACCTCTCAATTAGGACCGCAACTAACGATTATTTTGATAGTCAACAACTATCTTAACGATTAGTCGACAAATCGGATAATAAAGCGTACACATATTTAATGGCTCTAATTTTTCCATCGACTTTTGAATGGAGCTTAAAGGTATTTTAGGCACGTGCTTATGAACAAAGATGACTCATTCATTCAGAAATAATTATTCATACTGTAACTGTGCTGCTCATGCAGCTGTTACACACATTTAGAAGACTATTAACATGTTTAAAAGAAAGGAAAGGCAAAGTGCTATAAAAAAACAATTAACTTTTATTCTGTATTTAAAAAAGTTAAAATAGCAGCAATGAAAACAAATAATGTGTGTGTGTGTGTGTGTGTGTGTGTTCTTGTATTTCTACCCTTGTTGAGACATGAAGAAGGAAAAGTATCTTCCATATGAGGAGGTGTGAACAAGTGGTCCCAATAACATTGCATCTAATAGACAATGTCTCATTAGCACCCCTGCTGGCCAAAAATGAAGGTGCTCCCAAAAAGATAGCCAATTTCCACAGTCAAATGTACATTGACTGTGTGTCGCGTTTAAAAGTGCTCCCCCATCTGGCCAACATATGAAATAACAAGTGTGTGTAAGAAATTGAAATGCGCCCCCTATGGCCAAAGTTCATTTAAAAAATGAATGAATATGTATATATAGAGACATACTGTAATAAGTTGAAGTAAATAGGGACAACATTGCATCTAATAGACAATGTCTCATTTGCACCCCTGCTGGTCAAAATGAGGGTGCTCCCAAAAAGATAGCCAATTTCCACAGTCAAATGTACATTGACTGTGGCCAGATGGGGGAGCACTTTTAAACGCGACACACAGTCAATGTACATTTGACTGTGGAAATTGGCTATCTTTTTGGGAGCACCCTCATTTTGACCAGCAGGGGTGCAAATGAGACGTTGTCTATTAGATGCAATGTTATTGGGACCACTTGTTATAGGGACGGCGTGGCGAAGTTGGTAGAGTGGCTGTGCCAGCAATCGGAGTGTTGCTGGTTACTGGGGTTCAATTCCCACCTTCTACCTTCCTAGTCACGTCCGTTGTGTCCTTGGGCAAGACACTTCACCCTTGCTCCTGATGGCTGCTGGTTAGCGCCTTGCATGGCAGCTCCCGCCATCAGTGTGTGAATGTGTGTGTGAATGTGTGTGTGAATGGGTGAATGTGGAAATAGTGTCAAAGCGCTTTGAGTACCTTGAAGGTAGAAAAGTGCTATACAAGTATAACCCATTTATTTATTATTTAAATAATGAAGATTAAAAACCAATTACAAACAAAAAAATTCTAAATAACTAAAAGCTGACTTTTTTATATTTGCATAGTATGTATATATTATTAATGTTGTAAATACAAATCTTTTTATATCTAGAAAGGCTGGTCCTAAAGAGGTAGGCATTTTTCTCAGGTCTATATATTTTTATTTTTTATTTTTATTTGGGACTTCCGGCGGTCCAGATTCTGGACGCTAGCGGGTGTAATCTGGTCCACGGGCCGTAGTTTGGGGACCCCGGCTGTTAGAGAATGTTGTTTCCATTGATTGATTTCCATGCTTGTGTTGACATTTCCTTTCCTTTCTGCCCCAGGGGATTATCATCACAGGTCAATGTTTTACTTTCATACATTTTATTTTTCTACTGGTCCACATTTTCATTAGGTCGTAAAAATATCAATAATCATCCATGGCGATAAATACACTTTTCAGCCGCGTCGCCCAGCCCTACCACAACGTCAACAACGTTATCGCTGCACAAAGACAATAATGAAGAGGGAAGACAATAAATAAAGAGGGAAGATGTCAATACGTGGACCTTGGGGTTTGTTTTCCCGGAATGCAAAGGAAAGTTGGCGCGGGCAAGACGTGAATGTAACTACATATTTTTATTTTAACACTAACAGACTACAAAAAAAGGAAGCAAACAAAAGGCGCGCACAATGGCGGAGAACAAACTTGACTGATGAAACAAAACTTGCACAAAGGCAGAAACTTTGAACAATAAACAGAAACTTACTTGGCATGGAAGTACGGTAGCATGAAGACAGAAGGAGGTAGCAGGGGGGTCAGAAGAAAGGATAGATAGATGATGTCACCAGGACCAACAGCAGAAACAGACACGCTTAAATAGCAGTGAGACAGGTGCATGACTCTAAACGTGAGACAGGTGCGTGACTCTAAACGTGAGACAGGTGCGTGACTCTAAACGTGAGACAGGTGCGTGACTCTAAACGTGAGACAGGTGCGTGACTCTAAACGTGAGACAGGTGCGTGACATGACAGGTGAAAACTAATGGGTTGCTTTGGTGACAAAAGTGCACAAAGAGTCCAAAAACAAAACCGAACATGACTAAAACAAAATATGATCACACAGACATGACAGACGACAATAAATAAAGAGGGAAGAAGACAATAAATAAAGAGGGAAGAAGACAATAAATAAAGAGGGAAGAAGACAATAAATAAAGAAGGAAGAAGACAATAAATAAAGATGGAAGAAGACAATAAATAAAGAGGGAAGAAGACAATAAATAAAGAAGGAAGAAGACAATAAATAAAGAGGGAAGAAGACAATAAATAAAGAGGGAAGAAGACAATAAATAAAGAAGGAAGAAGACAATAAATAAAGAGGGAAGAAGACAATAAATAAAGATGGAAGAAGACAATAAATAAAGAGGGAAGAAGACAATAAATAAAGATGGAAGAAGACAATAAATAAAGAGGGAAGAAGACAATAAATAAAGAGGGAAGAAGACAATAAATAAAGAAGGAAGAAGACAATAAATAAAGAGGGAAGAAGACAATAAATAAAGAGGGAAGAAGACAATAAATAAAGAAGGAAGAAGACAATAAATAAAGAGGGAAGAAGACAATAAATAAAGATGGAAGAAGACAATAAATAAAGATGGAAGAAGACAATAAATAAAGAGGGAAGAAGACAATAAATAAAGAGGGAAGAAGACAATAAATAAAGAAGGAAGAAGACAATAAATAAAGAGGGAAGAAGACAATAAATAAAGAGGGAAGAAGACAATAAATAAAGAAGGAAGAAGACAATAAATAAAGAGGGAAGAAGACAATAAATAAAGATGGAAGAAGACAATAAATAAAGATGGAAGAAGACAATAAATAAAGAGGGAAGAAGACAATAAATAAAGAGGGAAGAAGACAATAAATAAAGAGGGAAGAAGACAATAAATAAAGAAGGAAGAAGACAATAAATAAAGAGGGAAGAAGACAATAAATAAAGATGGAAGAAGACAATAAATAAAGATGGAAGAAGACAATAAATAAAGAGGGAAGAAGACAATAATTGCGGTTCCGGTTCACCGTGCGTGACTGCTCGCCGTCTGTTCGCTGTTGCGAAAAAGCTAAGTAGCGCTCTATCTGTGTGCTTTTAATTGTTCTACAGCTTTCTTTATCACTTCTCAAACATTTTTAGTGGTACTATTTAACTTGCAAATCACTCGATCTCTGTCCCACCACCCTTTCCTCAGCTAGCTAGCTGCTAAGCTAGCGCGGAGAAAGGCAGCGCCGGTCAGTAAGAAGCTACTCCTACAGACCGCGACCACTTCCCTGAGGACAGCAGGAACTTCACTCGGTGACAGAAAACACTGTGAGTAATGGCTTCCTGCGCGTCTTGCACCATACTCACGGAGAGGTTGGCTCTGCTAGAGGGCCGTGTCCGCCAGTTAGAGCAGAGTAATGTCGTAACTTTAGATGTTGCGGACACATCTGCTAGCGTTAGCTGTAGCGAGCTAACTAGCCCAGCTTGTAGCAGTCCTAAGCGGCCTACAAGCTACGGTGTACCGGTTGAGACGCATAATAGATTTAGCTCTTTAGCTAGTCCTACACCCCAGTCTACCGGGCACCACACCTTAGTTATAGGGGACTCCATCACCCGAAACATAAAGCTTAGCAAACCAGCCACAATAAAGTGTATCCCCGGGGCCAGAGCACCTGACATTGAAGCTAATCTTAGGGAGCTAACTCGCAACAGGCCTAGTAAACACGTACGACAGGCTAATCGCACCACTAATTATGCGAATATAGTTGTACACGTTGGCTCCAATGACACTAGAATGAGACAGTCAGAGATTACAAAGAGAAACATAGCCAGGACTTGTGATCTCGCCAGAAAGATGTCCAGGCATCGAGTAATTGTCTCTGGCCCCCTGCCTGCGAGAGGCAATGATGAGAGATATAGCAGATTAGTCTCGCTTAACAAGTGGTTGGCTAGCTACTGTAGGCAGCAGGGACTAACGTTTATTGATAACTGGCCCTCTTTCTGGGGCAAACCAGGCTTGCTGATGAGAGACGGCCTTCACCCTAACCAGGAAGGCGCCATCATCCTGTCTAGAAACATAGACTACTATTTAAGTCTCACTTGACTGACTACACTAGAGCAAGCCCGGTCACAGGCAATTACAATGTCTGTTAGTCCGGGTGAGGAGTCAGTTAAGCTAGAACTAGCCAGCGCCAGGCTGGATAATCCATGTACGCATAGCAATTCTCTTAGAATAATACACAATTCACATAATGTTTTTTCTGTTGTGTCTGTGTCAGAGGTGGACATGCATTCTACTGAGGTGGCAAATTATGATATGTCCAGTCTATTGCAGCACCAAGCAAACAATCGGAAAATTCCCGTCATATCAATTCCTAGATATGGTCGAAACTATTTAAAGTGCACTACGCATAATAAACGCAACATTGTTAATATTGCCACTACGGATAATCTTAACAAAAACTCGTCAAAACAGCCCAATACCTATAATATGGGCTTTTTAAACATAAGATCATTGTCTCCCAAGGCGTTATTGGTTAATGAGGTCATTAGAGACAACAATCTTAACGTCATTGGTCTTAGCGAAACCTGGCTCAAACCGGACGAATTTTTTGCGCTCAATGAGGCATCTCCTCCTAACTATACGAATGCGCATGTTGCCCGCCCTCTTAAAAGGGGAGGGGGTGTCGCACTAATATACAATGAAAATTTCAACCTTACCCCTAACCTAAATAATAAATATAAATCGTTTGAGGTGCTTACTATGAGGTCTGTCACACCGCTACCTCTCGACCTGGCTGTTATCTACCGCCCCCCTGGGCCCTATTCGGACTTTATCAGTGAATTCTCAGAGTTCGTTGCTGATCTAGTGACGCACGCCGACAATATAATCATAATGGGGGACTTTAATATCCATATGAATACCCCATCGGACCCTCAGTGCGTGGCGCTCCAAACCATAATTGATAGCTGTGGTCTTACACAAATAATGCATGAACCCACGCATCGCAACGGTAATACAATAGATCTAGTGCTTGTCAGGGGTGTCACCACCTCCAAAGTTATGATACTTCCATATACTAAAGTAATGTCCGATCATTACCTTATAAAATTTGAAGTTTTGACTCTTTGTCAACAAGCTAATAATAATAATAACTGCTATAGCGGCCGCAACATTAATGCTGCCACAACGATGACTCTTGCTGACCTACTGCCTTCGGTAATAGCACCATTCCCAAATTATGTCGGCTCTATTGATAAACTCACTAACAACTTTGACGATGCCTTGCGCGAAACTATTGATAGTATAGCACCGCTAAAGCAAAAAAGGGCCCCTAAAAGGCGCACCCCATGGTTTACAGAAGAAATTAGAGCTCATAAATTATCATGTAGAAAACTGGAACGCAAATGGCGCGCGACTAAACTTGAGGTTTTCCATCAAGCATGGAGTGATAGTTTAATAACTTATAAACGCATGCTTACCTTAGCTAAAGCTAAATACTACTCAAATCTCATCCGCCTCAACAAAAACGATCCTAAATTTCTGTTTAGTACAGTAGCATCGCTAACCCAACAAGGGACTCCTCCCAGTAGCTCCACCCACTCGGCAGATGATTTTATGAATTTCTTTAATAAGAAAATTGAACTCATTAGAAAGGAGATTAAAGACAACGCATCCCAGCTACAACTGGGTTCTATTAACACAAATACGACTGTATATACGACGGACATTGCCCTCCAAAATAGTCTCTCTATTTTTGATGAAATAACATTAGAGGAATTATTACAGCGTGTAAGTGGGATAAAACAAACAACATGTTTACTTGACCCACTTCCTGGGAAACTTATCAAGGAACTGTTTGTATTATTAGGTCCATCAGTGTTAAATATTATAAACTTATCACTTTCCTCCGGCACTGTTCCCCTAGCATTCAAAAAAGCGGTTATTCATCCTCTGCTCAAAAGACCTAACCTCGATCCTGACCTCATGGTAAACTACCGACCGGTCTCCCACCTTCCGTTTATTTCCAAAATTCTCCAAAAAACTGTTGCACAGCAGCTAAATGAACACTTAGTGACTAACAATCTCTGTGAACCTTTTCAATCCGGTTTCAGGGCAAATCACTCTACGGAGACAGCCCTCGCAAAAATGACTAATGATCTATTGCTAACGATGGATTCTGATGCGTCATCTATGTTGCTGCTTCTTGATCTTAGCGCCGCTTTCGATACCGTCTATCATAATATTTTATTAGAGCGTATCAAAACACGTATTGGTATGTCAGACTTAGCCTTGTCTTGGTTTAACTCTTATCTTACTGACAGGATGCAGTGCGTCTCCCATAACAATGTGACCTCGGACTATGTCAAGGTAACGTGCGGAGTTCCCCAGGGTTCGGTTCTTGGCCCTGCACTCTTTAGTATTTACATGCTGCCGCTGGGTGACATCATACGCAAGGACGGTGTTAGCTTTCACTGTTATACTGATGACACCCAACTCTACATGCCCCTAAAGCTGACCAACACGCCGGATTGTAGTCAGCTGGAGGCGTGTCTTAATGAAATTAAACAATGGATGTCCGCTAACTTTTTGCAACTCAACGCTAAGAAAACGGAAATGCTGATTATCGGTCCTGCTAGACACCAACATCTATTTAATAATACCACCTTAACATTTGACAACCAAACAATTAAACAAGGAGACTCGGTAAAGAATCTGGGTATTATCTTCCACCCAACTCTCTCGTTTGAGTCACACATTAAGAGTGTTACTAAAACGGCCTTCTTTCATCTCCGTAATATCGCTAAAATTCGTTCCATCTTGTCCACTAGCGACGCTGAGATCATTATTCATGCGTTCGTTACGTCTCGTCTCGATTACTGTAACGTATTATTTTCGGGCCTCCCTATGTCTAGCATTAAAAGATTACAGTTGGTACAAAATGCGGCTGCAAGGCTTCTGACAAAAACAAGAAAGTTTGATCATATTACGCCTATACTGGCTCACTTGCACTGGCTTCCTGTGCACTTAAGATGCGACTTTAAGGTTTTACTACTTACGTATAAAATATTACACGGTTTAGCTCCAGCCTATCTCGCCGATTGTATTGTACCATATGTCCCGGCAAGAAATCTGCGTTCAAAGAACTCCGGCTTATTAGTGATTCCCAGAGCCAAAAAAAAGTCTGCGGGCTATAGAGCGTTTTCTATTGGGGCTCCAGTACTCTGGAATGCCCTCCCGGTAACAGTTAGAGATGCTACCTCAGTAGAAGCATTTAAGTCTCATCTTAAAACTCATTTGTATAATCTAGCCTTTAAATAGACCCCCCCTTTTTTAGACCAGTTGATCTGCCGTTTCTTTTCTTCTCTCCTCTTCTCCCCTGTCCCTTGCGAGGGGGAGTTGCATAGGTCCGGTGGCCATGGATGAAGTGCTGGCTGTCCAGAGTCGGGACCCCGGGTGGACCACTAGCCTGTGCATCGGTTGGGGACATCTCTGCGCTGCTGACCCGTCTCCGCTCGGGATGGTTTCCTGTTGGCCCCGCTGTGGACTGGACTCCCGCTGATGTGTTGGATCCACTGTGGACTGGACTTTCACAATGTTATGTCAGACCCACTCGACATCCGTTGCTTTCGGTCTCCCCTAGAGGGGGGGGGGTTACCCACATATGCGGTCCTCTCCAAGGTTTCTCATAGTCATTCACCGACGTCCCACTGGGGTGAGTTTTTCCTTGCCCGTATGTGGGCTCTGTACCGAGGATGTCGTTGTGGCTTGTACAGCCCTTTGAGACACTTGTGATTTAGGGCTATATAAATAAACATTGATTGATTGATTGATTGAATAAATAAAGAGGGAAGAAGACAATAAATAAAGAAGGAAGAAGACAATAAATAAAGAGGGAAGAAGACAATAAATAAAGATGGAAGAAGACAATAAATAAAGATGGAAGAAGACAATAAATAAAGATGGAAGAAGACAATAAATAAAGAAGGTTTAAACCTACTATTATTTCTCCCCACAATCTCGGACAGAGCAAGTTGTGTTTTGGAGGCAGTTTGGCCGTCTGTCTCCATGGGGGACGGTGTGGTGTGGTGTGGTGTGGTGTGGTGTGGTGTGGTGTGGTGTGGTGTGGTGTGGTTGGGAGAGTGGCTGTGCCAGCAACCTGAGGGTTCCTGGTTCGATCCCCACCTTCTACCAAACTTGGTCATGTCCGTTGTGTCCTTGAGGAAGACACTTCACCCTTGCTCCTGATGGGTGGTGATTAGGGCCTTGCATGGCCATCAGTGTGTGAATGTGTGTGTGTGAATGTGTGTGTGAATGTGTGTGTGAATGTGTGTGTGAATGTGTGTGTGAATGTGTGTGTGAATGTGTGTGTGAATGTGTGTGTGTGAATGTGTGTGTGAATGTGTGTGTGAATGTGTGTGTGAATGTGTGTGTGAATGTGTAAACAAGGTTGTTCCTTAAAGATACATAAACATGTTGTTGACGTTAGAGTGGCCCACAAGGTTGTTCCTTGAAGATACATAAACATGTTGTTGACGTTAGAGTGGCCCACAAGGTTGTTCCTTGAAGATACATAAACATGTTGTTGACGTTAGAGTGGCCCACAAGGTTGTTCCTTGAAGATACATAAACATGTTGTTGACGTTAGAGTGGCCCACAAGGTTGTTCCTTGAAGATACATAAACATGTTGTTGACGTTAGAGTGGCCCAGAAGGTTGTTCCTTGAAGATACATAAACATGTTGTTGACGTTAGAGTGGCCCACAAGGTTGTCCCTTGAAGATACATAAACATGTTGTTGACGTTAGAGTGGCCCAGAAGGTTGTTCCTTGAAGATACATAAACATGTTGTTGACGTTAGAGTGGCCCACAAGGTTGTTCCTTGAAGATACATAAACATGTTGTTGACGTTAGAGTGGCCCACAAGGTTGTTCCTTGAAGATACATAAACATGTTGTTGACGTTAGAGTGGCCCAGAAGGTTGTTCCTTGAAGATACATAAACATGTTGTTGACGTTAGAGTGGCCCAGAAGGTTGTTCCTTGAAGATACATAAACATGTTGTTGACGTTAGAGTGGCCCACAAGGTTGTTCCTTGAAGATACATAAACATGTTGTTGACGTTAGAGTGGCCCACAAGGTTGTTCCTTGAAGATACATAAACATGTTGTTGACGTTAGAGTGGCCCACAAGGTTGTTCCTTGAAGATACATAAACATGTTGTTGACGTTAGAGTGGCCCAGAAGGTTGTTCCTTGAAGATACATAAACATGTTGTTGACGTTAGAGTGGCCCAGAAGGTTGTTCCTTGAAGATACATAAACATGTTGTTGACGTTAGAGTGGCCCAGAAGGTTGTTCCTTGAAGATACATAAACATGTTGTTGACGTTAGAGTGGCCCAGAAGGTTGTTCCTTGAAGATACATAAACATGTTGTTGACAAGGTTGTTACTTGAAGATACATAAACATGTTGTTGACATTAGAGTGGCCCAGAAGGTTGTTCCTTGAAGATACATAAACATGTTGTTGACGTTAGAGTGGCCCAGAAGGTTGTTCCTTGAAGATACATAAACATGTTGTTGACATTAGAGTGGCCCAGAAGGTTGTTCCTTGAAGATACATAAACATGTTGTTGACGTTAGAGTGGCCCAGAAGGTTGTTCCTTGAAGATACATAAACATGTTGTTGACGTTAGAGTGGCCCACAAGGTTGTTCCTTGAAGATACATAAACATGTTGTTGACGTTAGAGTGGCCCAGCAGGTTGTTCCTTGAAGATACATAAACATGTTGTTGACGTTAGAGTGGCCCAGAAGGTTGTTCCTTGAAGATACATAAACATGTTGTTGACGTTAGAGTGGCCCACAAGGTTGTTCCTTGAAGATACATAAACATGTTGTTGACGTTAGAGTGGCCCAGAAGGTTGTTCCTTGAAGATACATAAACATGTTGTTGACGTTAGAGTGGCCCAGAAGGTTGTTCCTTGAAGATACATAAACATGTTGTTGACGTTAGAGTGGCCCAGAAGGTTGTTCCTTGAAGATACATAAACATGTTGTTGACGTTAGAGTGGCCCAGAAGGTTGTTCCTTGAAGATACATAAACATGTTGTTGACGTTAGAGTGGCCCAGAAGGTTGTTCCTTAAAGATACATAAACATGCTCGTGTGTTAGTCTCCTTCAAACTGATGCGTTCAAGGGAGCTGGGATTTCACAGTGTCCACCTGGACTCAATGGAACAAGTGAACTAATACTGTGAGTTGTAATGTGAATTACTGCCACCCTCAGGACTGGAGTGGAACTACCACACATCTACTTCCTGCACTCACCTCCTCCTCCTTCTCCTCTTCCTCCTCCTCCTCCTTCTTCATCTTGTTCTTCTCCTCCTCCTCCTCCTCCTTCTTCTTCTTCTCCTACTTCTTCTTTTTCTTCTTCTCCTTCTTCTTCCTCTTCTCCTTCTTCTATATCTTTTTCTTCTCCTTCTCCTCCTCCTCCTCATCCTCCTTCTTCTTCTTCTTTTTCCTCTTCTCCCTCTTCTTCTTACATTCTTCTTCTTCTTCTTCTCCTCCTTGTCTTCTCCTTCTCCTCCTCCTCCTCTTCCTCCTTCTTTTTCTTCTTCTTCTTCTTCTCCTCCTCCTCCTCTTCCTCCTTCTTTTTCTTCTCCTCCTCCTTCTTCTTCTTCTTCTCCTTCTTCTTCCTCCTCTCCTTCTCCTTCTTCTTCTTTATCTTCTTCTTCTCCTTCTCCTCCTCTTCCTCCTCCTTCTTCTTCCTCTTCTGCTTCTCCCTCTTCTTCTTATATTCTTCTTCTTCTTCTTCTTCTTCTTCTCCTTCTCTTTCTTCTTCTTCTTCTTCTCTTCTTCTTCTTCTTCCTCTTCTTCTCCTTCTTCTTCTTCTTCTCCTTCTTCTTCGTTGTCTTCTTCTTCTTCCTCTCCTTCTTCTTCTCATTCTTCCTCTTCTCCTTCTTCTTCCTCTTCTTCTTTTCTTCTTCTTCTTCTTCTTCCTCTCCTCCTTTTTCTCCTTCTTCTTCTTCTCCTTCTTATTTTTCTTCTTCTCCTTCCTCTTCTTCTCCTTCCTCTTCTTCTTCCTCTTCATCTTCTTCTTCTTATCCTTCCTCTTCTTCTTGTTCTTCTTCCTCTCCTCCTTATTCTCCTTCTTCTTCTTCTCCTTCCTTTTCTTCTTGTTCTTCTTCTTCCTCTTCTTTTTCTTCTTCTTCTTCTCCTTCTTCTTCCTCTCCTTTTTCTTTGTCTTCTTCTTCTTCTCCTTCTTCTTCTTCTTCTTCTTCTTCCTCTTCTTCTTTTCTTATTCTTCATCTTCTTCTTTTTCTTCTTCCTCTCCTCCTTTTTCTCCTTCTTCTTTTTCTTCTTCTTCTCCTTCCTCTTCTTCTTCTTCTTCTCCTTCCTCTTCTTCTTCCTCTTCTTCTTCTTCTTCTCCTTCCTCTTCTTCTTCTTCTTCTTCTTCTCCTTCCTCTTCTTCTTCCTCTTCATCTTCTTCTTCTTCTTCTTCTTCTTCCTCTTCTTCTTCTTCTCCTTCTTCTTCTTCTTCTTCTTCTCCTTCCTTTTCTTCTTGTTCTTGTTCTTTTTCTTCCTCTTCTTTTTCTTTTTCTTCTTCTTCTTCTCCTTCCTCTTCTTCCTCTTCTTCTTCTTCTTTTCCAAAAAATTCCCAAATTTCCATGAAATTCCCATTGAAAAGAATGGGACATTTTTCAAAGTTCCACAACTCCCACATTTTTCCTCCCACTAAAACTGTTCCAACTTCAAAATATTCAGCCTGTTCAGGAACTAAGTGCTCCCTTTCAACAATTATACAAAAATTCCCGGATATTCTAGAACTCCCAGTTTTTAGAGACATTTTCTCCATTCAAAATGAATGATACATTTTTCCAAGTTGCACAATTCCCACATTTGTCAAGCTATTGAAAGCATTCCCACATCAACACATTCCACTCATCCTGGACATTCTAACTAACACTTTCACAACTTCCAAACCTAATTCCGCTTTTCCTGGAAATTCTAACTCTTCAACATTCCAACTATTCTTCCATTCATTCTACATTCTGTCACTTCAACTTCAGCATTGGAGCATTCACTCATTAGTCCTCCAGGAATTGCCTCATCTAGTTGACACATCATTTCATAGTTGGTGAGAATAAATGAATACAATGCATAAGAGGGACAAGCGGTAGGAAATGGATGGATGGGTGGAAATATAAGTTCCTATTGTACACATCAGGTGATTAAAAAAGTGTTTCCTTGGGTTAATTCATGCAAGTTTAGGTTAACTTTATTTTTGTGACACAACTTATGTCAATTGAGAGGGGAACATTTTTTTCTTTTCTTGGTTTGATCACGTTGTTGGGGGGACAATTATAATGTGGCGCATTAAGAAAGCGAGTGTGGAGGGAGATGTGGCCAGCGCCGCCTGCAGGAGCAAAGGTCACCGCCTCTGTCCATGGTGCTGAGGACAGAGCACCATCAGACGGGGGCGTGACACAGCTGGCAGGTGATTAGATTCCACAGGTGGTACGTGGTAATCTAATCACCTGTGGTCTTTAGCAGTAAGCGGCCGGGAGCAGGAGGGGAGAGAGGATACGGACGTGGCTGAAAAGTCACGTTCTGCTGGAGAAACGATTTTGATCAAATCTATGTACGTTAAAACGTTGTTCGACTTTGCACGCCTGGCTCCTGGGAAGTGTATGTCAGTGGGGCCACTAGGAAGGTACCGCTAGG
>NC_084753.1:9315115-9357615 GCF_033978785.1 Entelurus aequoreus
TCTCGTGCGCACGAGAAACTTTTTAAAAAGTTATAAAAAAAAATTGAAAAAATGTATAATTGTTTTTTTAATTTAGACATGTATCTCGTGCGCACAAGAAACGTTCTATAGTTATAAAAAAAAAAATACAAAAATGTTATAATTTTTTTAGACATGTACTGTATCTCGTGCGCACGAGAAACTTTTTAAAAAGTTTTAAACATTTTTAAAAAAAAATGTATACATTTTTTTTTTTAGACATGTATCTAGTGCGCACGAGAAACTTTTTATAAAGTTATAAAAAAAATTTTTAAAAATGTATAATTTTTTTTTTTTTAGACATGTATCTCGTGCGCACGAGATACATGTCTAAAAAAAAAAAAAAGAAAAAAAAATTATAACATTTTTTCCCCCCCATGTCCCTTTAGGGCAGGGGTCCCCACATTACGGCCCGCGGGCCGGATCCGGCCCCCCAGCATCCAAAATCCAGCCCACGGGAAGTCCCAAGTTAAAAATATATATATATATTTTTTTCTTTTCTAATCCATTTTCTACCGCTTGTTACTCTCGGTGTCTCCTAGCTGCTCAGGCAAATCATATTGTCTAAAAATGAATTTTCCCTTCGATAACGTGACAATGTTAAATGTCAAAACGGATTAAAAAGACAATATATATATGTATATATATATATATATATATATATATATATATACAGCCCGGCCCCTGGCCAAATTTTTTTAACCCAATGCGGCCCACGAGTCAAAAAGTTTGGGGACCCCTGCTTTAGGGGCTCTGTAGTTTCAGGTTTGTGCAAAGAAACAAAAAAATCCAGGCTTTTTTTTTTTTTTTTTCATTGTCCATAAAATTTTATTGAAAAAAATAAAGAAAAGCAACAAAGTACCCATTGAACATCAGAAAGAAATGAAGAGATTGTAAGATTTGTCAGAGCCAAGCTCTTATGTACAGCATATTGCACTAGAAAGAAAGAAGCTCCCGCGCCGTGTTTGTTGTGTGTTGGGGGAAGTGCACCGAGACCACAGTCCCAAAACTAGCTGCTACATCTGGACCAGGTCTCGCTGGCAAGGACTAAACATGATCCTTGTGACCACTCTGAGGGAACAAAGTCAAGCATAAACGCTCACGATGTTCAGTCCATGAAATTACATTCAAAGAAACATTTTCTCTTATCATCAGGAATGTGTGACATGCACTTTGTTGTTTTACATCTATGGAATAACAAGCCCTTACTCGGAGTGACACCGCACACTTGGCCAAACATGACAACAAGCCACAACTTTGAAAAGAGCCATTATAGAAAAACAAAAAAAAGCTGTAAGTCTTAGAAAAGTTGAAAAATGTTGGATAGAAATTGTCCTGCAGTCAAATGGATGTTTATAAAAAGAATCATTACAGCACTCCACAGGTAAGATGCACACTTCCTAGGAACAACATCTTCAAGACACTGAAGGCTGAACGGAAGCCAGAAGAAAAGCTGATAATACTGGGCACCGCGGTGACTCCTTCAAAATAAGAGCCCTGCTGGGATCATCCGGCATGTTCCGAAGAGTAGGAGAGTTAGCAGGTAAAAACAAGCAAGTGTTGTAGAGTGCATGTCAACAGTCTGAAAGAGTTGTAGTTATATTGGAAAACAACATAGTTGTATTTGTAAGTTGACACAACGTTGGATCCACCTTGTTGCTTGGGAGATGACCACATTTCAATGTCAAATCAACATCACAACCTGGCATTGATTAAACGTTGTGAAAAAGCACGTTGTTTCCACCTTGTATTTGTGTTGTAGAATATTCAATGTTGCATTTGTGTACAGTTTGTACAGTACGTGTGGTTTGCAAACAGTCTGAGAGAAAAGAGAGATTGTGCCTCGTGAGACGTTGGAGTCGCGTTACTTCAAAGATTGTTGCCGCTGCTGAGAAGAAGAAGAAGGAGGAGGTCTCACAAGGCACATTTCTGATTGTCCGTTGTTCCCGCGCCATTTACCCACCCCACCCCACCCCCGCGTGTAAAGACCGGCCAGGACCGAGGCGAGCGCACACAAGCTAGCGTCTATATACACCTAATAAATAAATAAGTCAATAAATTAAGACGGCTGAAAGAGGTCCCACTTGGCTCAGCGTTCGCAGGAATCTAACCTGCGCACATCTATGGCTCCTCCCTCAGAAAAGGACAAAAAGAACCCAAAAGTTCAGAACACATCCAACTTCTCGCCCAGAGGTTGCGTTCAAAGACCGACCAAGCAGAAATGTCAGAACCAAGGACAAAAAATAGATTTCAAAACAGACCTGGGCAAATGAGAAACAAGCTTCATATCTTGTCAATATTCAGTGTTTTATCTTTCGTACTTAATATTGTAACCTTTATATGTGTCAATATTCAGTGTTTTATCTTTCGTACTTAATATTGTAACCTTTATATGTGTCAATATTCAGTGTTTTATCTTTCGTACTTAATATTGTAACCTTTATATGTGTCAATATTCAGTGTTTTATCCTTCATAGTTAATATTGTAACATTCTTTATTTTCATGTACACTCTGGGTGTCTCATTCAGTAAAAAAATGTTAAATTCCATTCCGTTTAAGTTGGTCTGTCATAAAGTTTTTAGCATTCAACCAGACTTTATTGTGAGGTTTTGTATTAATGTTCCTAAAAATAGATATATCGGCCCCCAGACACATTTTGTTCTCTAAATTTGGCCCCCGAGTCAAAATGATTGCCCAGGCCTGCTTTAGACGGCAGAGTAGAAAGAAAGAAAGCAGGAGTGCAGTCTTTAACAGTGAATAGTAAAGCGCGTAGCTCCGCACCGCATGACTCATCAGCACCTCCACTGGTGGTGGCCAGGTACTGCACTGACTCTGCATGACTCATCAGCACCTCCGCTGGTGGTGGCCAGGTACTGCACTGACTCTGCATGACTCATCAGCACCTCCGCTGGTGGTGGCCAGGTACTGCACTGACTCATCAGCACCTCCGCTGGTGGTGGCCAGGTACTGCAATGACTCATCAGCACCTCCACTGGTGGTGGCCAGGTACTGCACTGACTCTGCATGACTCATCAGCACCTCCGCTGGTGGTGGCCAGGGACTGCACTGACTCATCAGCACCTCCGCTGGTGGTGGCCAGGTACTGCACTGACTCATCAGCACCTCCGCTGGTGGTGGCCAGGTACTGCACTGACTCTGCATGACTCATCAGCACCTCCGCTGGTGGCAGCCAGGTACTGCACTGAAACACCCGATGAGTCGCCAATGGCCTTCTTGAACATTGAGAGTGTAGAAATGGTGTGTAGAGATATAAACTACTCGCTGTAACTTCAATCATTGTTGGGGTCGGCCATCATTGAAAGGATTCCAGGTCCAATTCCTGAAGATTCTTTGGATGGTAAAAGCTTGAGAGTTCCAACCTAATTGGACAAATATGTCTTCATTTCCTGCACATATTCCTTCACTCAAACCAGGAATGAAAATGAAAACATGAAGAATTTGGAGAGTAGCGGAATGTGAATCCTGCTTCCCACTGATGCCCAACCCTAATCGTTGGAAACCTCCTCAGAGTAGTCTAGTTTCTCCACTATAAGCCGCTACTTTTTTTTTTCCCCACGCTTTGAATCCTGTGGATTTTTCTTCGCTCACGGCCGTAACGTTTTGTACTCAACAAATGCTTTCCATAAAACACTGATAGGGACACTGAAAAAGTGTGTTATTGTTTGTGTTGTTGTGTTTTCTGTTTCCTGTCTTAAAACGGAAGTATAAGTCCCGTTTCGTCTACTGGTATGGATTCTTCATTCATCAGTCCCAGCAACATCAGTAGGTTTTACAATATAACTAAAACTATTCTCACTTACTAAAGCGTCCCATGTGTGATGTCTGTAGGAGTGTTTTCATGCATATTTGTACGCGCTATCGCGATGTAATGAAGCTAGCATCGTTAGCTTTAGCTAATATGCTAACATGTTTACGAGTGTCTGTTAGTATTATTAACTTACAACATTCTTTTTGTGTTGTTTCACTTTCCAAAACGTCCCCATGGAGTTATTGAGTCTGTTCATCAGTTTAAAGAGGCAGTCCCAGCAGGCACCAGACATTGATTCTACGTACATGTCCTTTAAAACTGACTTTCAAACAACATAGTTGTATTGGTCAATTGAGACAACGTTGGATCCACGTTGTTGGTTGGGAAATGACCACATTTCAATGTCAAATCAACATCAGAACCTGACATTGATTGATTAAACGTGGTTAAAAAGCATGCTGTTTCAAGGTTACCGTATTTTTCGGACTATAAGTGGCAGTTGTTTTCATAGTTTGGCCAGGGGTGCGGCTTAAACTCAGGAGTGACTTATGTGTGAAATTATTAACACATTAGCGTAAAATATCAAATAAGAGACCAAACGTATAAGATTTCATGGGATTTAGCGATTAGGAGTGACAGTAAACATATAGCATGTTCTATATGTTATAGTTATTTGAATGACTCTTACCATAATATGTGAGGTTAACATAGCAGTTAGTTATTTATGCCTCATATAACGTACACTTATTCAGCCTGTTGTTCACTATTCTTTACACATTTTAAATTGCCTTTCAAATGTCTATTCTTGCTGTTGGCTTTTATCAAATACATTTCCCCAAAAAATGCGACTTATACTCCAGTGCAACTTATATATTGCATTTATGCATTTTTGGCTGGTGTGACTTATACTCCGGAGCGACTTATACTCCGAAGAATAGGGTATGTTTGAGTTGTGTTGAGTAATTGAAGAAGTTGTCAAGGTTGTTTCAATGTCTTGTGGCTGCTGGGGGGGGGGCGTGTCCATGCTGGGGGGGCGTGTCCATGCTGGGGGGGGGGCGTGTCCATGACGATGACTTTACTGCAGTGTTTGGACACAATTAAGGTATGTAAATAAACCTTTACAGAATGTTTGGTAGCGGTACATATCTGCGGCTTATAGTCCGATGCGGCTAATATAAGTCCAACTTGTATGTCTTCTAAAATGTGGTGGGTGTGGCTTAAATACCTCAGCGCTCTATAGCCGGGAAAGCAGGGTACTTTTCTCCACTCCTTTTGTGCCGGCTCATTTTCAAAATGGGCGAGGATGGAAAGGTTAGTGTGAGTTGAAGTATGCAAGTGGAGATGCTGATGGATGACTTTAGAGATGTGAGACAGTCCAGAGTCAAATTCAGGGCTTATTGTTTTGAAGAAGAATTGTGGTTTGGAGTCCTTTTCAGCGTTGGTGCACGCTTATCTTCTCCGCTGTGGCGGCGGGAGAGAGTCATAAGGCATTCCCCGGACTGACCATGAGAGTTCCTTCCAAGACTTGAAATTAAAAGAGCTGTACAAATAGGTCATCTTACAAGTATTTCCAAAATATCTCTTCAAACTCAATGGCTTCTTCTGGAACAGAAAAAAGAGGCTCAAAAAGGGGAATAAAAATAAAAAGATGCCATCAGTCTCCGTCCAGCGGTGACCAGCATTGTTCTTGTCTTCATAGTTGATTCACAAACAAAATCCCAACCCGTGTTCCGTCATACAGTGCCATCTGTAGAAGTCTGCCCCTGTCCCGGGACAAGTCAAGGAAGTCCTTGGTCTCAGGGGCAAGAAGCCAGAGTCCTTCATCTGGGACCAGGTGGTCTGGGGGGCAAGAAGCCAAAGTCCTTCATCTGGGACCAGGTGGTCTGGGGGGCAAGAAGCCAAAGAGGAACAAGGTGAGGCGCATCCAGACGGGGAGGTTTAGTCTCTGCTGCCTCAGGAGCTGCAAAGAAAACAACAACATTCACTTTGCATGATAGAGATGTACATCATTCCTAATATGAGAGTACATCATTCCTAATATGAGAGTACATCATTCCTAATATGAGAGTACATCATTCCTAATATGAGAGTACATCATTCCTAATATGAGAGTACATCATTCCTAATATGAGAGTACATCATTCCTAATATGAGAGTACATCATTCCTAATATGAGAGTACATCATTCCTAATATGAGAGTACATCATTCCTAATATTCCTAATATGAGAGTACATCATTCCTAATATGAGAGTACATCATTCCTAATATGAGAGTACATCATTCCTAATATTCCTAATATGAGAGTACATCATTCCTAATATGAGAGTACATCATTCCTAATATTCCTAATATGAGAGTACATCATTCCTAATATGAGAGTAGATGATTCCTAATACGTGTCAAGGTGTCTCATAAACTAACTGTGTGACTCTTTGACTTCAACACGGCGTGGAACATGTTTAGTCACGTCCTACAGTCTTCCGGTGATAATAATACTTGAGGACTGCAGTTTATTTGTGGAAATGGAGGATTATTGTGTGAATGCTGCACAACATTCATCTATTTATTAAACTACTTCTTCTTCTTCTCCGTTCCAACTTCAAACTGTTCAGCCTATTCAGGAATGGCAGGCTGTCTTTTGACAAATTTCCAAAAATTCCCAGATTTCCCAGAATTCCAGGTTTTCCAGGACATTTTCCCCATTCAAAATGAATTGGCCATTTTTCAAACTTCCACCATTTCCACATTTTTCAAGCTATTCAAAGCATTCCACCTTCAACACATTCCACCATCCTGGACATTCTAACTATCATTTTTACAACTTCAAAATAATTCCAGGATTTCCTGCTTTTCCAAAGCCTTATTTCCACCCTTTTTTCTGTCGACTACTCCTTCCACATTGTTCAACCCACTTCAAGCGTTCCACTGTCAAAACATTCCTCTTAATCAGGACAAGAAAAGAAAGTTATTTTTTGAACTGGAAAAATAATTGTTGTTTTTTTTTAATTCCAGGACTTCCGTAACACCATATCTCAATTAATAATGTTACTACTTCAACATTTCTCAACAGTTTTGAAAAATTCCAACACTAACCATTTCAACTCATTCAAATGTGCTTCCTAAAAACATTTCCTAAAAAATTCCTCTTTTCTCAAAATTCCCACATTTTCATGAAATTCCCGTTGAAATGAATGGGACATTTTTCAAAGTTCCACAATTCCCACATTTTATATCCGATTCAAACTGTGCAAAATATTCAGCCTGTTCAGGAATTGTGTGCTCTACTTCAACAATTCTAAAAAATTCCAGGATTTTCTACAATTCCATGTTTTTAGGGACATTTTCCCCATTCAAAATGAATTATACATTTTTCAAAGTTCCACAATTCCCACATTTTATAACCGATTCAAACTGTGCAAAATATTCAGCCTGTTCAGGAATTGTGTGCTCTACTTCAACAATTCTAAACAATTCCAGGATTTTCTTCAATTCCATGTTTTTAGGGACATTTTCCCCATTCAAAATGAATTATACATTTTTCAAAGTTCCACAATTCCCACATTTCTTATCCGATTCAAACTGTGCAAAATATTCAGCCTGTTCAGGAATTGTGTGCTCTACTTCAACAATTCTAAAAAATTCCAGGATTTTCTTCAATTCCATGTTTTTAGGGACATTTTCCCCATTCAAAATGAATTATACATTTTTCAAAGTTCCACAATTCCCACATTTTTCAAGCCATTCAAAGCATTCCACTTTCAACACATTCAATTCATCCTGGTAATTCAAACAACCATTTTTCCACGTTCAACACATTTACAAAAATTCCTGTTTTTTTCTAACCTTATTTCCAACCTTTTTCAGTGCGATGACTCCTTTTACATTTTTCAACCTGTTTCAACCCTTCCACTGTCAAAATATTCCTCTTGGGTTATACTTGTATAGAGCTTTTCTACTTTCAAGGTACTCAAAGCGCTTTGACACACTGATGGCGGGAGCTGCCACACAAGGCCCTGACCACTACCCATCAGGAGCAAGGGTGAAGTGACTTGCTCAAAGACACAACGGACGTGACTAGGATGGTAGAAGGTGGGGATTGAACCAGGAACCCTCAGGCTGCTGGCACGGCCACTCTCCCAACTGTGCCACGCCGTCCCCAGGACTAAAAAACAAGTTGGTTTAAGAACTTGAAAAATTCTCAATTTTCCTGAAATTCCGTAACCCCATTTTTCAATGACAAAACTGTTACTACTTCAACATTTCCAGGAATTCTTGGGTTTGCTCTAAATTTGTTCCAACCTTTTTAGTGCGATGACTCCTTTGACATTTTTCAACCCATTTCAACTGTCAAACATTCCTCTTAGTCAGGACAAAAAAAGAAGTTGGTTTAAGACAGTGGTTCTTAACCTGGGTTGGATGGAACCCTAGGGGTTCGGTGAGTCGGGCTCAGGGGTTCGGCGGAGGTCAAAACACACCCGACTCATGGTGTAAATACAAACTTCTCCCTATCAGCGTATTACGGATACGGCAACAGCTGACTGGTTTGCAGGTGTGTCATTTGTTGTGAGTTTATGCACTGTGTTGGTTTTGTTGTTTGAACAAGGTGATGTTCATGCACGCTTCATCAAGTGCACCAGTAATAAAACATGGTAACACTTTAGTATGGGGAACATATTCACCATTAATTAGTTGCTTATTAACATGCAAATTAGTAACATATTGGCTCTTAACTAGTCATTATTAAGTACTTATTAATGCCTTATTCAGCATGGCCTTATTATAACCCTAACCCTCTAACCCTGGCTCTAACCATCTAACCCTAACCCTAACCCTAACCAAATAACTCTAAATGAAGTCTTTGTTACTTAGAATATGTTCCCCATACTAAAGTGTAACCAAAAACATAATAACTTTGTCTAGAATTTGAAAAAAAAAGGAGGGTTGGGTGAATGCGCATATGAAACCGGTGGGGTTCGGTACCTCCAACAAGGTTAAGAACCACTGGTTTAAGAACTTGAAAAATTCCCTGTTTTCCCGAATTTCCGTAATACCATTTTTTAATTCAAAAAGTGTTACTACTTCAACATTTCTTGACCGATTTAAACAATTCCAACACCAACCAATTCAGCTCATTCAGGACATTCATGCTCCTAATCATTTCCAAAAACATCCCGCTTTTCCTAACATTCCCAAATTTCCAGGAAGTTCCCATTGTAATGAATGGACAATTGCACAATTCCCACATTTTTCAAGCTATTGAAAGCATTCCAACATCAACACATTCCACTCATCCTGGACATTCTAACTAACACTTTCCCAACTTCCAAACCTAACTCCGCTTTTCCTGGAAATTCTAACTCTTCAACATTCCAACTATTCTTCCATTCATACTACATTCTTTCAGCAGTTCACTTCAACTTCACTCATCTAGTTAATCATGAAATCCAGAGGCAAATTCCTACATTATTCACTGTTACAAGCGGGGGCCCTCTGATGGCAGACATGACTGCCATGTGGCCCTCAATGAACACCACTTTGACATCCCTGTCTCACACATATTCCTGATCCAAACAGATCTGGTAAACTAGACATGCTTTGAGGGAACACTCTGGAAACTAAGTCAGCTGGAGAGCCATGCAAAAGAGGATATGGAGCCTCTTTCCTGTGTGGGCTGCGGACACATGAAGGACTTTCTGCTTGCCAGCAGCAAACGTTTGAAAGTTCCTCACCCACAGGCTCTCTTGGAAAAGAGGCCAGCTCCAACATTGCATCCTATTGCGTAATCCCATCTCTCACTAACATCAAGGCCTCTCCGGCAGCACAGTGAGGGCCACACTAATTGTCCTTAATTGGCTTCTTTCTATGCCGCTGCGCTTATTTCAACAATTTGTCACTCTCCTTTAGTCTGTTTTAGTTTCTTACTCTAGTCTGTGTTTTAGTTTCTTACTCTAGTCTGTTTGGCTGATGCTGAAGTTTGTGTTGTCTGCACACACAACCAGCTAACTAACAAGACAACAACAGAAAAACACACATGTGTGTACATTCAGCTTCTAGATTGGAAGTGTCCAAACTAGTGTTGTCCCCACACCAATATTTTAGTACCGCTACCAAAATGTATTTCCATACTTTTCTAAATAAAGGGGACCACAAAAAAAGGTCATTGTTGTCTTTATTGTAACAACAAATGTTAGTGTACATGAAACTTGTGTTTATTATTGTCATTTAGTCCTTCAATAAAATGTTGAACATACTAGACAACTTGTCTTTTAGTAGTAAGTAAACAAACAAAGACTCCTAATTAGTATGCAGTAACATATTGTGTCATTTATACACCTATTATTTTGTACACATTATGAGGACAAACTGTAAAAATTGATTATTAATCTACTTGTTCATTTACTGTTAATATCAGCTTATTTTCCTGTTTTAACATGTTCTATCTACACTTCTGTTCAAATGTAATAATCACTTATTCTGCTCTTCTTTGACACTTGACATTAGTTTTGGATGATCAAACCCGCACTAAAACAACACCTCCAGGCAACTTCAACCCTAAACTAACACCCTCCCCCTTCCACATCCCTCCTCCCCGGATTGTAAATAATCAAATGTAGATACTTGTTCTTATGCTTTCTGGTAATATACATTTAGAAAAAAGGAAAAAAGATTTAGTGACGATAAAAAATATGGATGTAATCATAGTAGTATCGACTAGATACGCCCCTGTACTTGGTATCATTACAGTGGATGTCAGGTGTAGATCCACCCATGGCATTTGTTTACATTGTGACGGTGGTGAGCTATTGTATCCTCCTACGCTGTGTAGTGAAGCATGTTTAGATATTCCTCCTCCTCCAGTGATAATGCTACTGGTAAGAAACTGACTTTATTTGTCGCCATGGAGACCAGGATTAGTGATTTAGAAGTAGCTAAAACACTGTGGATGGATGTTAGCCATGTGTTAAAGCAGCTCTTCCTGAGGGTGTTTCAGCGTTATAATTTCACCTTTATCTTGACTTTTTACACCAAAATGCGTCCATTCTCCCTTTTCTGTCTACACACTGTGTCTGCTTGTAAGTACTCTGTGTGTGTGCGCTGCCCAACATGCTCCTCTGCTCCTAAAAGCAGCAATGTCATGACGTGACGACGCGCCATCATGGAAGCGGTACTTTTCAATTAGTACCGCAATACTATACCAGTACCGCTATACCGTACAGGGTAGAGTGCGACCAGTTCAACAAAAAGTTGGTCCCCTGTGAATTGAATCAAAGTGATTTTAGCGCCCTCTTGTGGGGCGCAGATAGAATCACTGGTCAATGACCATGACTTTCATTTGAGAGTGAATGTAGCACAGCATTAATATATATGACCCAATCCAAACAACTTTCCCCACTCAAGGTGTAAACCAGTGGTCCCCAAAATACTGCCTGCCAGTGTCCAAAATCCGGCCCGCGGGTAGTACCGAGTAAAAAAAAAAAGTATTATTATTTATGTATTATTATTAATTTTTGAATCAGTCCTTTCTAGTCCATCCATCAATCCATTTGCTACCGTTTAGGCAAATCATCTTGTCTAAAAATGCATTTTCCCATCGATACCATGACATCACCACGCTCAACCAACAAAGTCAACACGCTATATATAACACACCTCCTGCTCATTAAACTATGCACACTGTACAACACAACATCTCTTTTAAAATGACACATGTATGATCTCACTGCAATGCATGATGGGCAAAATGCAAAACACTCGCGTTTATTTGTGATTGATTAGAAAACTTTAAGGAGGTCGTCACAGAAGTAGACAATGTGTCAGGCTTGTCCCTGACAGTTTGGCTATGTTTTAGTTTTTCCTCTGCGTTTGTCTTAGTTTCCTGTCAGTGCTTTTATTTTGTCTTCATTTCCTGATTAAGTTCCCTGAGTGTTTTGTCCCCTCAGCTGTGGCTGATTAGCACCTGGCCACACCTGGTGCCAGTCAGCCAGCTGCTATTTAAACCTGTCCTGCCCTCCAGTCACAGGCTGGACCATTGTCATTACAAGACTTGTCACTTGTCACTTATCTTCTACCTATTTGTCGTTGTAGCTCCGTCTACTTTTGTCCACTCCGCTTTAGTCATAGTTCCGTCGTGTCACAGTAAGTGTTTTTGTTTAATGTCCACAGTTAGCCTTTGTGCTATTTTAGTTTAGAGCTTAGTTTGTTCTCCGCCTTGTGCGCGCCTTTTGTTTGTTCCCTTTTGTTTGTGTTTTGCCATAGTATTGTAATTAAATCATGTTTTCCCATTTAATGCCTGCCATCATCTCTGCATCTTGGGGTTCGCCAACTACAAACTCTGACACAATGTAAGAGACCAACTTTCACACACTCTTAATATTCCAGCTTTTATCCTTTGTACTTCATATTGCATTGTGGTCAGGGTCTGATGTTAAAGTTGAAGTAATTCAAGTTTTATGTTGTTGAGTCTGTTATAGTGCTTTAATGAAGTGTTATTTTGGTTGTCACGTCACAATCAACGCCAACAAAAGCGTGGTAATGTGTGTATTTGTGTGTGCGCACATCAATCTTATACCAGCGTATTTTTCGATTACCCTGGAAAAGATGGCTTTACCGTAGTTTGTACTGTATTCTTACATGTCTTCAATTTGGTGTGAAATGAGTATGCAGACATAAAGCATTGCGATGGCAGATTAGGTGTAGAAACAGCTGGGACAAGGTGATCACCTGCACAGTAATTAGATATTATAGAGTTATACACTCAAGTTACTGTTTTCCATATCACATTTATCTACACTTCATTATTTCTCCACAAAACTGAAAACGTGGCTTAAGGAAAATCCGAAGTGTGAGCACCAGAACTGGGTGTAGTATAGACAAATGGGGACAATTATTTGTCATGTATTTTTATTTTGTACTTATCTTTTTGTGTAGTCCACAGAAAAAAGGGTTTAAAAAAACGGGAATTCCTAAAATTTGTTTGAACTTGGAAAAATGATAGTTTGAATTTCCAAGATGAGTGGAATGTGTTGAAGGTGGAATGGTTTGAATTAGTCGAACAATTTGGAAATGGTGGAAATTTGAAAAATGGCCAATTCATTTTGAATGGGAAAAATGTCCCTGGAAAACCTGTAATTCTGGGAAATCTGGGAATTTTTGGAATTTTCCAAGGGAAAGCCCGCGATTCCCGAATAGGCTAAACAGTTTGAAGTTGGAACGCTTTGAATGGGGTGAAAAATGTGGAATGTGAAGTGCACCAACATCTGGAGAAGAAGAAGAAGTAGAAGAATGTTGTTGTAGAAAAGATGTGTGAATGTTTGTAACATTCACATAAAGACTTCATGAAGGCAATAGTTGGATGAGTGCACTCACAACAATGTTGCAAGATAAACTGGCACACTGAAATGTGCTGGCTTATCTTTCTGCCATGACCACACACACACACACACACACACACACACACACACACACACACACACACACACACACACACACACACACACACACACACACACACACACACACACACACACACACACACACACACACACACACACACTCACATTCTCACACACACACACACTCACACACACACATTCTCACACACACACACACTCACACACACACATTCTCACACACACACACACTCACACACACACATTCTCACACACACATTCTCACACACACACACGCACTCACGCACACACACACGCACACACACGCAGACACACACACACACACACACACTCACACACTAACACTCACACGCGCACACACACAAGCACACACATGCTCACACTCACACACGCACACACACACACTCGCACGCACGCCCGCAGACACGCGCACACAGACACACTAACACAACCCACGCACACAGACACACACTAACACACCTGTGCACACACACACACACACACACACACACACACACACACACACACACACACACACACACACACACACACACACACACACAGGACAAGTGAGGTATTGTGGGTAGTTGCCATCATGCTGACTATGAGTGAGAGGCTATTTTTAGACAGGCAGCTCAGACACACTCCCTCTTTCTAAACTACCGTTATTTGGACTAACTCCACTTTTGTCTGGCTTCATCACACACTGTCTGTGGCCCTCAGCAGCCTAGTTGACACGGGGCCTCAACAACAACAACAACAATGTTATTTGGACTAACTCCACTTTTGTCTGGCTTCATCACACACTGTCTGTGGCCCTCAGCAGCCTAGTTGACACGGGGCCTCAACAACAACAACAACAATGTTATTTGGACTAACTCCACTTTTGTCTGGCTTCATCACACACTGTCTGTGGCCCTCAGCAGCCTAGTTGACACGGGGCCTCAACAACAACAACAATGTTATTTGGACTAACTCCACTTTTGTCTGGCTTCATCACACACTGTCTGTGGCCCTCAGCAGCCTAGTTGACACGGGGCCTCAACAACAACAACAATGTTATTTGGACTAACTCCACTTTTGTCTGGCTTCATCACACACTGTCTGTGGCCCTCAGCAGCCTAGTTGACACGGGGCCTCAACAACATCAAGCGGCAGATAAGGAGCGGGGACTCGTTGACCAAGTGTCTGGGGTCATGTGACCAACGTGAGCGCCTATCAGGGGCCCTGTGTCAACAGGAGTGTGTCACACTGTGGTACTGTGGCTGGTGCAGGGGTGTCCAAAATAAGGCCCGGGGGCCGTCTGTTGTTGGCCCCGCCGCGTATCGCCAAAATAAAATGACAAATCAGTAAGAAAACAAAACAACTAATGTGATGAGAAAAAGCTGAAATTGTGATAATAAAACAAATAATGTTCTTTCTCACCTGTATCACAAAATTGTATTATTAAATAATAATGGATGGAGTTTAGACACCCCTGATCTGTTGGTACACCACTTGATGGAATATTCAAACACAGTGTTACTGTTCAAACTGTGTCCCAAAATGTAAATATGCTACACTACTGTATTTTAATGTTGTCATTATGGTGGTACTTAATGAATACTTGGGCCTACTACGCCACAGTACTGTAAGGATGTCATTATGGTGGTACTTAATGAATACTTGGGTCTACTACGCCACAGTAGTTTAATGATGTCATTATGGAGAGGTCAAGTGTTGTTAGGACCACTGCCTGAGGTTGTACCTAATGTTGTGGCTCTTACCAGTTCTATGTGATCCTGCTGGAACTTGTCTCCGATCTCTCTTAGTTTTTGGCCGATTTGCGTCTCCACGCTCGCCCCCGCCTGCTCCCCGGGACTCCCCGCCATCCTGTCATCCCCCCTCGGTCGCCGCCTCTCCTGCGCGCCAGCTCGCCTCTCTCCTCGGTCCTCCAGGGGCTCAAACGGAGAGGGGAAGTGGGGGCGCAGTCCTAGAAGGAGAGCCATGTTTACTACAACACATGTACACACCATCTACTCTACTATGTACCAGGATATGTCATTCCATTCCATTCAGGATCGATTTTCAATTCAAATTACTTTTTTAATAACATCGGGTGCCAGTTCTTTGATTACCTCCATAATATAGTAAATTACTTCAAAGAAAACTGGTTTTGTTTGATCAAATCCTAGCCAAACATTGAATAAAGTCAAATACAAATAAGGCAACAAGAGAAGCATCCAACACAAGTAAATGTGTACAGCAGATATAGACAGGTGTCAAAGTCAAGGCCCGGGGGCCAGATGTGGCCCGCCACTTCATTTTATTTGGCCCTGGAATAATAGGTATCAATAAAGTAGTGCAACTTTTCTTACTAAATGTATTATTTCTTTCTATTTTGGGAGAAAAACACCATATGTACTCCATGTAATCGCAAATGATGTTAACTTAAATATTGTCTAATTATGCAAAAATATATAATCAAACATTCTAATAATTTTTGGTATAGAAATAAATACTAATAATAATGATTTCAAAGCAAGTTATCCATCAAAGTGTGCAATGTAAAAGTAGCAATAGATTTCATGGTCAAATTGTGATATTTACTGTGCTTTTTACAGCACTGTAAACACTGTACTTTGTTTTACTGTAAGAAACTGTGGTGCCCTTTTGCCATTTACAGTAATACACCAAAAAAAACTACAGTTGTTGATTTGCGGTAAAAACAAACAAACAAATTGGCAGTTCAAGTGCCAAAATGTTACTGTAAAATTGCATTTTTTTAAATTAATGGTAAAAAAAACAAATGTAAATTTTACAGTAAAATTCTGGCAACTGAGCTGCCTTTTTTTTACCATAAGAACAAAAGTACTGTTTTTACATTTACAGTAATATACACTACATTTACAGTAATATACACTACATTTACAGTAATATACACTACATATACAGTAATTTACACGCTACAATTTGAGGTGAAATTATTGCAACTTGCAACTTTTTTTTACATTTTAGTTTAAAATATCTACTAATAAAATGCATTCAAACTGGTGTAATAATAGTATTCACTGTTAGATGCGGCCCTCTGGGGCCAAACATAACTGCGATGTGGCTCTCAGTGAAAAGGACCTCTCATCTACATCAACATTATGATTTGCTTAAGAGGCTAGACAGGACATATTAAAAACAAAAAAAAGTTTTATATTTTTTTCATGGATTAAGAATCGTTACAAATGAGAGTCGCGATTCATTCGAAAATCTATAGTAGTCAGCCCTACTGTGTACTATTCAGGGAATGGAAACGTTTGACTTTACATACAAGAAAAGACTATGTAGAAAAGGCCTCATTAATTACCTAACACAGGCCTGGGCAAATGAAGGACCGGGGTTAAGATTTTCAATCTGGCCCGCCGGACATTCCCAAATAATTCTTTTAGATGTTTAAGATGTAAAGTGTAGCTGCCATTATGATGTGCACTCATCTTTTATAATGACCTTCAACTATACTAAGTCTTTACATGCTTGGAATCTGCATCATATACTAGTTACTATGCTCATGTAATTAGTTACTATGCTCATCTAATTACTTACTATGGTCATCTAATTAGTTACCATGGTCATCTAATTAGTTACTATGGTCATGTAATTAGATACTATGGTCATTTAATTAGTTACCATGGTCATCTAATTAGTTACTATGGTCATCTAATTAGTTACCATGGTCATCTAATTAGTTACTATGGTAATCTAATGAGTTACTATGCTAATCTAATTAGTTACTATGGCCATCTGATTAGTTACTATGGTCATCTAATTAGTTACTATGGTCATCTGATTAGTTACTATGGTCATCTGATTACTTACTATGGTCATGTAATTACTTACTATGGTCATGTAATTACTTACTATGGTCATCTAATTACTTACTATGGTCATGTAATTACTTACTATGGTCATCTAATTACTTACTATGGTTATCTAATTACTTACTATGGTTATCTAATTAGTTACTATGATCATGTAATTAGTTACTATGGTCATCTGATTACTTACTATGGTCATCTAATTACTTACTATGGTCATCTAATTACTTACTATGGTTATCTAATTAGTTACTATGGTCATGTAATTAGTTACCATGGTCATCTAATTAGTTACTATGGTCATGTAATTAGTTACCATGGTCGTGTAATTAGTTACTATGGTCATCTAATTAGTTACTATAGTCATGTAATTAGTTACTATGGTCATCTAATGAGTTACTATAGTCATGTAATTAGTTACTATGGTCATCTAATTAGTCACTATGGTCATGTAATTAGTTACTATGGTCATCTAATTAGTTACTATAGTCATGTAATTAGTTACTATGGTCATCTAATGAGTTACTATAGTCATGTAATTAGTTACTATGGTCATCTAATGAGTTACTATGGTCATGTAATTAGTTACCATGGTCGTGCAATTAGTTACTATGGTCATCTAATTAGTTACTATAGTCATGTAATTAGTTACTATGGTCATCTAATTAGTCACTATGGTCATGTAATTAGTTACTATGGTCATCTAATTAGTTACTATAGTCATGTAATTAGTTACTATGGTCATCTAATGAGTTACTATGGGCATATAATGAGTTACCATGGTCATGTAATTCAGAGGAGGCACCAAGCAGTGTGGGTGTGGAGTGTTTCCACAGAGTGTTTCCACAGTGTGAAATGTGGGTGTCTGGGACAGACGTGGAAGGAGATTTTTACAACAAAGTTCTAAAGCTTAGTGATATATCACATATATCAGATTGTAGGTGGGTTTATTTTTACTCTTCATGTTCATATTTCACTGTTTGTTGCATTTTTGTTGATTGTAAAATATGTGTATGGAGAGGTGGTGTGATGCAGAGGTGGGACCAAGTCATTGCTTTGCAAGTCACAAGTAAGTCTCAAGTCTTTGCCCTCAAGTCTCGAGTCAAGTCCCGAGTCAAGACAGGCAAGTCCCGAGTCAAGTCCAAAGTCAAGACTGGAAAGTCTCAAGTCAAGTCACAAGTCCTGCATTTTGAGTTTCGAGTCCTTTCAAGTCCTTTTGACCACAGACTAATATTTTTACACAGATTGTGTATGCTTTTAAACCGCTGTATTTATTTATTAAAACAAGTGCATTTGAAATAGCAGGAAATAAAATAGTACTGACATTGCAATTCATAATAGCACTATTAACCAGTCATTTTAATAGTTTAAACAATTTTAAACATTTAACTCATTCCTTTACAGAATAAACACATTTGCAAAAACAAGTGCAACTGTACTTATTTGTACAAAAGTGTTAACATTGTATTCCCATGGCATATTGCATTGTAACTAGTTCCACAGCAGTTTCTATTCTGTTCTTACCTTATCTCATTGATCTCATCTCATACTGTATGTGTGTTGATGTGTGCGTACACTTGAAAAACATAACAAATACATGAACATAACAATGAACAGAGTTGTACTTTTTAGATGTCAGGGCCCTATGCAATATGTACACATATTCTTAATATAGTATATATTTTAACTGACCTTTATTTGACTATGTTTGTCTTTTTGTAGGTGGCTAAAATATGCGGTGCTGCTGATCGCGTCTAACGTTACGTTACTGTGTGTGATACATTGACTAACGTAACGTTAAGTATAGGTACCTCATGCAACCCTGCTTAAAAAATCACTTGACAAAAAGTATGAATAAGGTAGCAAACTGCAGTGGACGCAACATATTGCCGTGTTTGAAATGACGTTATAACCATAAACATCTTATAAGTAGACGCAATATTGGTTGCTGTGACGCGAGCAATTTGCATCTTGAAGTGGTGATGAGGAGCCGGCGAGCAGCCTAAACTGACAGTTGACAGGTAGAAAACAAAGATGCCGGGCTGGTGTTCAGCGTTTTCCTGCTCAAATGAGCGGACTGTTGAAAATAGGAATCGGGGGATTACTTTTCACAAGTAAGATTTAACATTATTGTACTATTGGTTGTATTTTATGAAAATAACATTACCACAGAGTTGAGAAGGAGCAAAGATCTTCAATATTTGTATGTGGAAATCACAAATAAATCTTCTGGGGGAGGATGACGCCCCTACAGGGGTTTGGTTTACAAACTTTCAGCCCCACCTAAAACAAAATTCACCAGCCGCCATTGATTATAATGCATTCTCATTTTAGGCAAAATATAAGACAATACTTTCTTAACAGTATAATTGTAACCAGGAATAAGTCTTCAAGTAACAATATTCAAATACTAACATTGTTGGGTAAAACAGAATTTGGTTTTATTCTGAATCCAGTGAAACAGATTGATGGTTTTAGCTGATATAAAGACTTTCAGGTGTTTATATATGTTTAAGTATTTGGCAGACGCTTTTATCCAAAGCGACATGCATAAAAAATACATATATAACAATCACTGTAAACATGATCATTTAAGGGAAAAATTTAATACAAAATATCAATACAAAGTGTCACGACAGAATAAACTCTCTGCTGCTGCAGCAACAGAGATACGGTCTATAAGATATATAGATATCTAATGTATTCATACATTGTTTATGTAGCATGTATATATAACGTAATCATATTGTTTCTTCAATTTAAAAATAGCTGACCGTTTTTTTCCCCCTTCTCTGGGATTATATTCCCAGTTTTAATCTCGGACGTCTAGTCACTTATAGCGTATAAGAATATTCTATTACTGTTAAGCAAACTATGAATAATAAAACATGTGTCCGTTATCATAGCTACACGTATGACAAAAAAGCGCGTGAAAATGAGTGGTAGTCAGTGAGGTAAAATGTATTAAATGCGTTGACAGTTCATTGCTCCTGCCAAATGAATTGCACTGAGTGGAGCGGATCACCACTCCAAGATGGCGGCCCCGCGTCTCGTCTGCGCCAGTAGGCAGTAGCGCTCGATGCTGCGTACCTATATAAGATGTCTATGGTTATGACGTTAGCAGTGAGTTTACAGCTTCACTGATTTAACTACACAGCAAATAAAAGTCATGTTACTTAGCCAATAAACGTTAGCTTACATTCAAAACTTACCCTTCTTTGTGCAACTTCAAATGTCGAACGAAGTTGGAAGTTGTTGCGTCTCCGTCTGTAATATTCGAACTGCGTGATTTGCATACGGCAATTCGTTGACCAAGTCGTAGTTTTTATACCCGAACGAAACCAACTTTGGTATAAATCTTTCTCACTGGCGCGTTGTTTGACAACTCTTGTTCATTGGTTGTCCTGCAATTTGATTGGGTCAATGCCTGTGTGATGAAAAAATGTAGATCTAAGTTGATTGGCTGTTGTACTGAGAGCACACACGCTGACACGCAGCACACACGCTGATAGACAGACACGTACAAAATGAAAGCTACGGAGCGCTCCCAAATAATTTTTTAAGCTTTAGGTTTTGGGGAAAGTAGCAAGTCATGTCAAGTCAAAAGGCTCAAGTCCAAGTGAAGTCACAAGTCATTGATGTTAAAGTCTAAGTCGAGTTGCAAGTCTCTTTACATTTTGTCAAGTCGAGTCTGAAGTCATCAAATTCATGACTCGAGTCTGACTCGAGTCCAAGTCATGTGACTCGAGTCCACACCTCTGGTGTGATGTCATATGTTGTCAATATTCAGTGTTTTATCCTTCATAGTTAATATTGTAACATTCTTTATTTTCATATACAATCTGGGTGTCTCATTCAGTAAAAAAATTTAAAATTCCATTCCGTTTAAGGTGGTCTGTCATAAAGTGTTTAGCATTCAATCAGACATTAATGTGAGGTTTTGTATTAGTGATCCTAAAAATAAATATACCGGCCCCCAAACACATTCTTTTCCTCTAAATTTAACCCCCCAAGGCAAAATAATTGCCCAGGCCTGAGCTAACATTCTTCTTCCTTCTCCCGCCATGCCACTCTGTGAGAAGGCGATGGTGTGTTTCATGGTGTCATGTGCAGAGTTCCTCGCCGACTGCCCTCTCAAGTGGGCGACGGCGGGGAGCCCGGGACACCACACCCATTAATGCTTGCACTACATGCAGCGACGGGGCTAATAATGGTTGTTTGCGCGCTGATGACTTTCAAAGCTGCCACAATGGTGGACAAACAGACGGCCCTCTGCCTGCACGTGGTCAGGATTCTTGTAGGCCCATGTCACACTGATTGGATTAGACGTGGTGAAACAATACAGGAGTTATGTGTGTGACAATACAGGAGTTATGTGTGTGACAATACAGGAGTCATGTGTGTGACAATACAGGAGTTATGTGTGTGACAATACAGGAGTTATGTGTGTGACAATACAGGAGTTATGTGTGTGACAATACAGGAGTTATGTGTGTGACAATACAGGAGTTATGTGTGTGACAATACAGGAGTTATGTGTGTGACAATACAGGAGTTATGTGTGTGACAATACAGGAGTTATGTGTGTGACAATACAGGAGTCATGTGTGTGACAATACAGGAGTTATGTGTGTGACAATACAGGAGTTATGTGTGTGACAATACAGGAGTTATGTGTGTGACAATACAGGAGTTATGTGTGTGACAATACAGGAGTTATGTGTGTGACAATACAGGAGTTATGTGTGTGACAATACAGGAGTTATGTGTGTGACAATACAGGAGTTATGTGTGTGACAATACAGGAGTTATGTGTGTGACAATACAGGAGTTATGTGTGTGACAATACAGGAGTTATGTGTGTGACAATACAGGAGTTATGTGTGTGACAATACAGGAGTCATGTGTGTGACAATACAGGAGTCATGTGTGTGACAATACAGGAGTCATGTGTGTGACAATACAGGAGTTATGTGTGTGACAATACAGGAGTTATGTGTGTGACAATACAGGAGTTATGTGTGTGACAATACAGGAGTTATGTGTGTGACAATACAGGAGTTATGTGTGTGACAATACAGGAGTTATGTGTGTGACAATACAGGAGTTATGTGTGTGACAATACAGGAGTTATGTGTGTGACAATACAGGAGTTATGTGTGTGACAATACAGGAGTTATGTGTGTGACAATACAGGAGTTGTGTATGTGACAATACAGGAGTTATGTGTGTGACAATACAGGAGTTATGTGTGTGACAATACAGGAGTTATGTGTGTGACAATACAGGAGTTATGTGTGTGACAATACAGGAGTTATGTGTGTGACAATACAGGAGTTATGTGTGTGACAATACAGGAGTTGTGTATGTGACAATACAGGAGTTATGTGTGTGACAATACAGGAGTTATGTGTGTGACAATACAGGAGTTATGTGTGTGACAATACAGGAGTTATGTGTGTGACAATACAGGAGTTATGTGTGTGACAATACAGGAGTTGTGTATGTGACAAAGTGCTGACTGCTTTGTGCAACGTTAACGATTCAGGATTTGGTTTCTACTTTTCTATTCATTTTCATCATCCATTTCATTTCTAAGTACTGTTTTATTGACGCCCGCCTGTAACAGAGAATATATTTGAATATAAACAATAGCCTTGTTGCACAATTTGCAAAGGCACTTTTGATGACATGTTTTACTAACAGATGACCTTGCTGTGACATTGTTAGTCAAAGTGACAAGCAGATATTAAACATGGTTTAAAAACAACACTTGGATGGATCTTGTTGCGTGAAGAAATAATATTCAAGTATGCAAATACATGCAAATGCTGCCAAAACTGGAGGAATCAGAAATTGCTTTATTATTACCTTCCTTTTGCATAAAACATCAATGATATGGTGCGGGCCACATAAAATGATGCGGCAGACTGCATAAAACTGTGTGGCAGGCCACATAAAATGATGTGGTAGACTGCATTAAACTATGTGGCAGTCCACATAAATGTTGTGGCAGGCCACATAAAATAATGTGGCAGACTGCATAAAACTGTGTGGCAGGCCACATAAATGGTGTGGCAGGCCTCATAAAATAATGTGGCAGACTGCATAAAACTATGTGGCAGTCCACATAAATGGTGTGGCAGGCCACATAAAATAATGTGGCAGACTGCATAAAACTGTGTGGCAGGCCACATAAATGGTGTGGCAGGCCACGTAAAATACAGTGGCAGACTGCATAAAACTATGTGGCAGTCCACATAAATGGTGTGGCGGGCCACATAAAATAATGTGGCAGACTGCATAAAACTATGTGGCAGTCCACATAAATGGTGTGGCAGGCCTCATAAAATAATGTGGCAGACTGCATAAAACTATGTGACAGACCACATAAATGGTGTGGCAGGCCACGTAAAATAATGTGGCAGACTGCATAAAACTATGTGGCGGGCCACGTAAAATAATGTGGCAGACTGCATAAAACTATGTGGCAGTCCACATAAATGGTGTGGCAGGCCACATAAAATAATGTGGCAGACTGCATAAAACTGTGTGGCAGGCCACATAAATGGTGTGGCAGGCCACATAAAATACAGTGGCAGACTGCATAAAACTATGTGGCAGTCCACATAAATGGTGTGGCGGGCCACATAAAATAATGTGGCAGACTGCATAAAACTATGTGGCAGTCCACATAAATGGTGTGGCAGGCCTCATAAAATAATGTGGCAGACTGCATAAAACTATGTGACAGACCACATAAATGGTGTGGCAGGCCACATAAAATAATGTGGCAGACTGCATAAAACTATGTGGCGGGCCACGTAAAATAATGTGGCAGACTGCATAAAACTATGTGGCAGTCCACATAAATGGTGTGGCAGGCCTCATAAAATAATGTGGCAGACTGCATAAAACTATGTGACAGGCCACATAAATGGTGTGGCAGGCCACGTAAAATAATGTGGCAGACTGCATAAAACTATGTGACAGGCCACATAAATGGTGCGGCAGGCCACGTAAAATAATGTGGCAGACTGCATAAAACTATGTGACAGGCCACATAAATGGTGTGACAGGCCACATAAATGGTGTGGCAGGCCACGTAAAATAATGTGGTACACTGCATAAAACTATGTGACAGGCCACATAAATGGTGTGGCAGGCCACGTAAAATAATGTGTCAGACTGCATAAAAGATTAAGATTAAGATTAAAGCAGCAATGATTGTCACACACACACTAGATGTGGTGAAATTTGTCCTCTGCATTTGACCCATCCCCTTGGGGAGCAGTGAGCAGCAGCGGCGCCGCGCCCGGGAATCATTTTGGTGATTTAATCCCCAACTCCAACCCTTGATGCTGAGTGCCAAGCACGGAGGTTATGGGTCCCATTTTTATAGTCTTTGGTATGACTCGGCTGGGATTTGAACTCCAACCTACCGATCTCAGGGCGGACACTCTAACCAGGATGTGGCAGGCCTCGTAAAACAATGTGGCAGACTACATAAAATGATGTGGTGGGCCACATAAAACAATGTGGCAGACTGCATAAAATGATGTGGCGGGTCAATAAAACAAATTGGCAGACTACATAATATGGTGTTATGGGCCACGTAAAATAATGTGGCAGACTGCATCAATGACGTGGCGGCCCATGTAAAATAATGTGGTAGGCCACGTAAAATGATGTAGCAGACATACATGATATGGAGGGCCACGTAAACAATATGGCAGACTACATAAATGATGTGGCAGGCCATGTAAAATAATGTGGCAGACTACATAAAATGATGTGGTGGGCCACATAAAACAATGAGGCAGACTACATAAAATGATGTGGTGGGCCACATCTACATAAAATGATGTGGTGGGCCACATAAAACAATGAGGCAGACTACATAAAATGATGTGGTGGGCCACATAAAACAATGAGGCAGACTACATAAAATGAGTGGCAGGTCATGTAAAATCACGTGGTTACAAACAAAAAATTCCAAAAAAATTTATTAAAAATGAACTAAAAGCTTACCTTCTTGTAATATTTGCATATTAATGTTGTAAATACAAATATTTATATATCTAGAAAGGGTGGTCCTAAAAAGGTAGGCATTTTTCTCAGGTATCAAGAAGGTAAGAAAGTGTGTGAGACAATGTCAGTATGTCATCCTGCTCACCATGAAAGGTCACAAGAAGGTAAGAAAGTGTGTGAGACAATGTCAGCATGTCACCCTGCTCACCATGAATGTCTCACACACTTTCTTACCTTCTTGTGACCTTTCATGGTGAGCAGGGTGACATGCTGACATTGTCTCACACACTTTCTTACCTTCTTGTGACCTATGTCAGTATGTCACCCTGCTCACCATGAAAGGTCTCAAGAAGGTAAGAAAGTGTGTGAGACAATGTCAGCATGTCACCCTGCTCACCATGAAAGGTCTCAAGAAGGTAAGAAAGTGTGTGAGACAATGTCAGCATGTCACCCTGCTCACCATGAAAGGTCACAAGAAGGTAAGAAAGTGTGTGAGACAATGTCAGCATGTCACCCTGCTCACCATGAAAGGGCACAAGAAGGTAAGAAAGTGTGTGAGACAATGTCAGCATGTCACCCTGCTCACCATGAAAGGTCTCAAGAAGGTAAGAAAGTGTGTGAGACAATGTCAGCATGTCACCCTGCTCACCATGAAAGGTCTCAAGAAGGTAAGAAAGTGTGTGAGACAATGTCAGCATGTCACCCTGCTCACCATGAAAGGTCACAAGAAGGTAAGAAAGTGTGTGAGACAATGTCAGCATGTCATCCTGCTCACCATGAAAGGTCACAAGAAGGTAAGAAAGTGTGTGAGACAATGTCAGCATGTCACCCTGCTCACCATGAAAGGTCTCAAGAAGGTAAGAAAGTGTGTGAGACAATGTCAGCATGTCACCCTGCTCACCATGAAAGGTCACAAGAAGGTAAGAAAGTGTGTGAGACAATGTCAGCATGTCATCCTGCTCACCATGAAAGGTCACAAGAAGGTAAGAAAGTGTGTGAGACAATGTCAGCATGTCACCCTGCTCACCATGAAAGGTCACAAGAAGGTAAGAAAGTGTGTGAGACAATGTCAGCATGTCACCCTGCTCACCATGAAAGGTCACACGAGGCTGCAGGCTGCAGGCCAGCATGTTGATACTGTTGTTGTTGAGGCTGAGCGAGGTGGGCGTGGCCACGCTGACAGCAGAGAGTCTTGATTGGAGCTGCATGGCCCGCTCTTCGTATTTGGCCTCCCTGAAAGGCGTTCCCCAGAGCTGCGAGATGGGCCGTGACATGTCCTCCTCCTCATCATCCATGCCACGCCTCAGCGTTAAACTCCCTGCGGGACAAAGCAGACAGAGGGAAACTTCAGAGGTGACATGTGGTGTGGATCTGTCACCACATCAACAAGGAAACATAACATCCTGTTAACTTTGTCCTCCAGCAGGTAGAACATCATCTCACCGTGTCAACAACAAACGCTGATAAATCACGAGGCAACTTCATGCATTTGTAGCGGCTCCGCCAAAGTGGAGCCATGTATGGAAAGGCCCTGAGTGGGCGGATCCAGTGGGTGTGGCTAAAACGCTACACGAGCATCAGATTTTGTCAGAACACATTGTCATTTTAATTGTCAGCCAAAACTTCATCACAATAGCCAAAATAGCAATAAGTGCCTTGATTATATATATATTTTCATACACACATATATATATATATATATATATATATATATATATATATATATATATATATATATATACAGTACATGCCAAAAGTTTGGACACACCTTCTCATTCCATGTGTTTTCTTTCTTTTCATGACTATTTACATTGTAGATTGTCACATCAAAACTATGAATGAACACATGTGGAGTTATGTACTTAACACAGAAAGGTGAAATAACTGAAAAAATGTTTTATATTCTAGTTTCTTCAAAATATCCACCTTCATGAAGTTAGCTTCTTTTATGAATTTATTATGTGTCTACTGAAAATGTGAGGGTCAAAAGTATACATACAGCAATGTTAATATTTGCTTACATGTACCTTGGCAAGTTGACCTGCAATAAGGCACTTTTGGTAGCCATCCACAAGCTTCTGCTTGACCACTAAATTGCTGCAGTTCAGCTAAATGTGTTGACATGGACTTGTTTCTTCAGCATTGTCCACACCTTTAAGTCAGGCCATTCTAAAACCTTCATTCTAGCCTGATTTAGCCATTCCTTTACCACTTTTGAGGTGTGTTTGGGGTCATTGTCCTGTTGGAACACCCAACAAGACCCAACGTCCGGGCTGATGATTTTAGCTTGTCCAGAACAATTTGGAGCTAATCCTCCTTTTTCATTGTCCCATTTAAAGCAGCAGTTCCATTGGCAGCAAAACAGGCCCAGAGCAGAATACTACCACCACCATGCTTGACGGTAGGCATGGTGTTCCTGGGATTAAAGGCCTCACCTTTTCTCCTCCAAACATATTGCTGGGTATTGTGTACCCCACCTTCCGCCCGATTGTAGCTGAGATAGGCTCCAGCGACCCCCACAATCCCGAAGGGAATAAGCGGTAGAAAATGGATGGATGGATGGTTGTGGCCAAATAGCTCACTTGTAGTTTCATGTGACATCACATGGACAAAGATAAGACCTTCTGGAGGAAAGTTCTGTTGTCAGATGAAACAAAAATGGATCTGTTTGGCCACAATACCCAGCAATATGTTTGGAGGAGAAAAGGTGAGGCCTATGTGGATCAAGGTGGCACAGAGCACAGTGCTGCCAGTGGATTAAGTTTTCATTAAGTACCACCATGATGACAACATTAAATACAGTAGTGTAGTAGACCTAAGTATTCATTAAGTACCACCATGATGACAACATTAAATACAGTAGTGTAGTAGACCTAAGTATTCATCAAGTACCACCATAATGACAACATTAAATACAGTAGTGTAGTAGACCTAAGTATTCATTAAGTACCACCATGATGACAACATTAAATACAGTAGTGTAGTAGACCTAAGTATTCATTAAGTACCACCATGATGACAACATTAAATACAGTAGTGTAGTAGACCTAAGTATTCATTAAGTACCACCATAATGACAACATTAAATACAGTAGTGTAGTAGACCTAAGTATTCATTAAGTACCACCATAATGACAACATTAAATACAGTAGTGTAGTAGACCTAAGTATTCATTAAGTACCACCATGATGACAACATTAAATACAGTAGTGTAGTAGACCTAAGTATGCATTAAGTACCACCATAATGACAACATTAAATACAGTAGTGTAGTAGACCTAAGTATTCATTAAGTACCACCATAATGACAACATTAAATACAGTAGTGTAGTAGACCTAAGTATTCATTAAGTACCACCATAATGACAACATTAAATACAGTAGTGTAGTAGACCTAAGTATTCATTAAGTACCACCATAATGACAACATTAAATACAGTAGTGTAGTAGACCTAAGTATTCATTAAGTACCACCATAATGACAACATTAAATACAGTAGTGTAGTAGACCTAAGCATTCATTAAGTACCACCATGACATTAAATACAGTAGTGTAGTAGACCTAAGTATTCATTAAGTACCACCATAATGACAACATTAAATACAGTAGTGTAGTAGACCTAAGTATTCATTAAGTACCACCATCATGACAACATTAAATACAGTAGTGTAGTAGACCTAAGTATTCATTAAGTACCACCATGACAACATTAAATACAGTAGTGTAGTAGACCTAAGTATTCATTAAGTACCACCATGACAACATTAAATACAGTAGTGTAGTAGACCTAAGTATTCATTAAGTACCACCATCATGACAACATTAAATACAGTAGTGTAGTAGACCTAAGTATTCATTAAGTACCACCATAATGACAACATTAAATACAGTAGTGTAGTAGACCTAAGTATTCATTAAGTACCACCATCATGACAACATTAAATACAGTAGTGTAGTAGACCTAAGTATTCATTAAGTACCACCATAATGACAACATTAAATACAGTAGTGTAGTAGACCTAAGTATTCATTAAGTACCACCATAATGGCAACATTAAATACAGTAGTGTAGTAGACCTAAGTATTCATTAAGTACCACCATAATGGCAACATTAAATACAGTAGTGTAGTAGACATAAGTATTCATTAAGTACCACCATAATGACAACATTAAATACAGTAGTGTAGTAGACCTAAGTATTCATTAAGTACCACCATAATGACAACATTAAATACAGTAGTGTAGTAGACCTAAGTATTCATTAAGTACCACCATAATGACAACATTAAATACAGTAGTGTAGTAGACCTAAGTATTCATTAAGTACCACCATAATGACAACATTAAATACAGTAGTGTAGTAGACCTAAGTATTCATTAAGTACCACCATAATGGCAACATTAAATACAGTAGTGTAGTAGACATAAGTATTCATTAAGTACCACCATAATGACAACATTAAATACAGTAGTGTAGTAGACCTAAGTATTCATTAAGTACCACCATAATGACAACATTAAATACAGTAGTGTAGTAGACCTAAGTATTCATTAAGTACCACCATAATGACAACATTAAATACAGTAATGTAGTAGACCTAAGTATTCATTAAGTACCACCATAATGACAACATTAAATACAGTAGTGTAGTAGTACTAAGTATTCATTAAGTACCACCATAATGACAACATTAAATACAGTAATGTAGTAGACCTAAGTATTCATTAAGTACCACCATAATGACAACATTAAATACAGTAATGTAGTAGACCTAAGTATTCATTAAGTACCACCATAATGACAACATTAAATACAGATACAGAGATTCAAGCGTTGAAATTAAAATACTTATTTTTAACACTTTTAAACCTTTTTGGATCCCCGAAACCTTTAATCTGATTTTTTCTTTAAACCGTCATTGTTTAAAATATAATATTGAATCAAAAGTACTGTTGTTATGATTGATTTACTTCTTCAGGGCTCCAATTACTACACATTAAATATTTCATTTTGAACATTTTTTCGGGGGGGAAATATTGCATGTTTTGTGTTTTTGCCATAAAAAAACTGTGCTTCTTTGACAAAAATAGCATAAAATATTTAACTTTATGTCAACGGATAGACCTCAAGTTTATCTATAAATATGTTTGCATTAATATATGACTTTTTTTTAACACTTGTTAAACACAGGTGTCAAACTCAAGGGGAATAAGTAAATAAAGTACCTTATCTTTTCTTAATAAATGTATTACAAAAATAAATGTACTGCACACAATTACATATATTTACACTTGAAACATCTCTAACAATAAAACCAAATATTATCACATCATACATTTCAAAACAATGTTATTGTTCAAATAAAGATAAATGCTTAAATATCTGCTGGACTTACGATTTCAAAGCAAGTAATCCAACAAACTGTACGTGGGAAATTTTTTACAGTAAAATCCACTTTTGATATAGAGTAATAATACACTATAAAACACAACAACCGTAGATTTTACAGTATAAAAAACTTGCAAGAATTTTTACGTAAAATTAATTTAAAGTTAATTTAATTCCATGTATTTTTTTATTTTATATGCTGTAAAAGAATTTAAAAAAAAGTTAAAATATTACGGTAAAATTGTGGCAACTGAGTTAAAGTTAAGTTAAAGTTCCAATGATTTCACCACACACACACTAGGTGTGGTGAAATTTGTCCTCTGCATTTGACCCATCCCCTTGTTCACCCCCTGGGAGGTGAGGGGAGCAGTAGGCAGCAGCGGTGCCGCGCCCGGGAATCATTTTTGGTGATTTAACCCCCAATTCTAACCCTTGATGCTGAGTGCCAAGCAGGGAGGTAATGGCTCCCATTTTTATAGTCTTTGGTATGACTCGGCCGGGGTTTGAACTCACAACCTACCCATCTCAGGGCGGACACTCTAAATGCCAGTTTTTAACAGTACAATGTAAAGATTTGGTTTTGTACAGCGTACGTAAAAAAAGACAGACATGTTTTATATATATACATTTATATTCATACTGTATATTATACACTGTTAAAAGCGGCCCTCTGAGGGCAGCCATAGCTGCCATGTGGCCCTCAATGAAAAGGACTTTGACACGCCTGCTTTAAAGGCCTACTGAAAGCCACTACTAGCGACCACGCAGTCTGATAGTTTATATATCAATGATGAAATCTTAACATTGCAACACATGCTAATACGGCCGGGTTAACTTATAAAGTGACATTTTAAATTTCCCGCTAAACTTCCGGTTGAAAACGTCTATGTATGATGACGTATGCGAGTGACGTCACTAGTTAAACGGAAGTATTGGTACACCTTTGAATCCAATACAAAAAAGCTCTGTTTTCCTCTCAAAATTCCACAGTATTCTGGACATCTGTGTTGGTGAATCTTTTGCAATTTGTTTAATGAACAATGGAGACTGCAAAGAAGAAAGTTGTAGGTGGGATCGGTGTATTAGCGGCTGGCTGCAGCAACACAAACAGGAGGACTTTGAGGTGGATAGCAGACGCGCTATCGGGTGAAGTCCTTCGTCGCACCGTCGATTGCTGGAACGCAGGTGAGCACGGGTGTTGATGAGCAGACGAGGGCTGGCTGGCGTAGGTGGATAGCTAATGTTTTTAGCATAGCTCTGTGAGGTCCCGTTGCTAAGTTAGCTTCAATGGCGTCGTTAGCAACAGCATTGTTAACCTTCGCCAGGCTGGAAAGCATTAACCGTGTAGTTACATGTCCATGGTTTAATAGTATTGTTGATCTTCTGTCTATCCTTCCAGTCAGGGGTTTATTTATTTTGTTTCTATATGCAGTTAAGCCCGATGCTATCACGTTAGCTCCGTAGCTAAAGTGTTTCGCCGATGTATTGTCGTGGAGATAAAAGTCACTGTGAATGTCCATTTCGCGTTCTCGACTCTCATTTTTAAGAGGATATAGTATCCCAGGTGGTTTAAAATACAAATCCGTGATCCACAATAGAAAAAGGAGAGAGTGTGGAATCCAATGAGCCAGCTTGTACCTAAGTTACGGTCAGAGCGAAAAAAGATGCGTCCTGCACTGCACTCTAGTCCTTCACTCTCACGTTCCTCATCCACGAATCTTTCATCCTGGCTCAAATTAATGGGGTAATCGTTGCTTTCTCGGTCCGAATCTCTCTCGCTGCTGGTGTAAACAATGGGGAAATGTGAGGAGCCTTTCAACCTGTGACGTCACGCTACTTCCTGTACAGGCAAGGCTTTTTTTTATCAGCGACCAAAAGTTGCGAACTTTATCGTCAATGTTCTCTACTAAATCCTTTCAGCAAAAATATGGCAATATCGCAAAATGATCAAGTATGACACATAGAATGGATCTGCTATCCCCGTTTAAATAAAAACAATTCATTTCAGTAGGCCTTTAAGTGTTACAATAAATATAGAATAAATGGAAAATATCCAAATGGCCCCCGCATGTTTTCAATTTTCAGAGAAAAAAGTTTGGAGGAGCCCTGTTTGACGCAAACAACTACTGATATCATGATAGTGAGCACAATGCTTGCACCATCCACACTAGCATGCCAGTGATACAGTCTGCTGGTCAAACAACTACTGATATCATGATAGTGAGCACAATGCTTGCACCATCCACACTAGCATGCCAGTGATACAGTCTGCTGGTCAAACAACTACTGATATCATGATAGTGAGCACAATGCTTGCACCATCCACACTAGCATGCCAGTGATACAGTCTGCTGGTCAAACAACTACTGATATCATGATAGTGAGCACAATGCTTGCACCATCCACACTAGCATGCCAGTGATACAGTCTGCTGGTCAAACAACTACTGATATCATGATAGTGAGCACAATGCTTGCACCATCCACACTAGCATGCCAGTGATACAGTCTGCTGGTCAAGGGTAAATAAACGCTAAGATGCTCCATGATTGCCCCGGGGCAGCAGGGCAGCAGGGCATTAGGGCAGTAGGGCAGTAGGGCAGCAGGGCAGTAGGGCAGCAGGGCAGCAGGGCAGCAGGGCAGCAGGGCAGCAGGGCAGCAGGGCAGCAGGGCAGTAGGGCAGCAGGGCAGCAGGGCAGCAGGGCAGCAGGGCAGCAGGGCAGCAGGGCAGTAGGGCAGGCCTGCCAGCCACCACAAAGACTGTCTCCCTCTGCTGCTCCACCTGTGCACTGGCTCCAACCCCTCATGCCATGCAAACACACCCACCTTTTTAACACAGCAACAACCATACTTGCCAAGCCTCCCGATTTTTCCGGGACACTCCCGAATTTCAGTGCCCCTCCCGAAAATCTCCCGGAGCAACCATTCTCCCGAATTTCTCCCGATTTTCACCCGGCCAACAATATTAAGGGCGTGTCATGATGGCACTGCCTTTTACGTCCTCTACAACCTGTCGACGCGTCTGCTTTTTCACCATACAGACAGCGTCACATGTTGTATGCGGCTTCTGCATACACACACAAGTGACTGCAAGACATACTTGGTCAACAGCCATACAGGTTACACTGAGGGTGGCCGTATAAACACGTTTAACACTGTTACAAATATGCGCCACACTGTGAACCCACACCAAACAAGAATGACAAACACATTTCGGGAGAACATCCGCACCGTAACACAACATAAACACAACAGAACAAATCCCCCCCACCCCCAATCTCCCGAATTCGAAGGTCTCAAGGTTGGCAAGTATGGCAACAACGGTCAATCCATGCAGGTGCAGCGTCCAAATAAGAAGAACGTGGACACTTTCAAACAATAACAACATCAGCAAATGCAATTCAGACATCATTCAGAAGCATATACACCAGGCCTGGGCAATTATTTTTGCCTCGGGGAGCCAAATGTAGAAATAAAAAAATGTACATCTATTTTTAGGAACACTAATACAAAACCTCACAATAATGTCTGATTGAATGCTAAAAACGTCATGACAGACCGCCTTAAATGGAATTTTACATTTTTTTACTGAATGAGACACCCAGAATATACATGAAAATAAAGAATGTTACAATATTAACTATTAAGGATAAAACACTGAATTAGGGCTGCAACAACTAATCGACTAAATCGATTAAAATCGATTATAAAAATAGTTGGCGATTAATTTAGTCATCGATTCGTTGGATCTATGCTATGCGCATGCGCTGAGGCTACTTATTTTTTTATTTTTTTTAACCTTTATTTATAAACTGTAACATTTACAAACAGCTGAGAAACAATAATCAAAATAATAGGGGTGTAACGGTACGTGTATTTGTATCGAACCGTTTCGGTACGGGGGTTTCGGTTCGGTGCGGATGTGTACCGTACGAGTTTCCACACGGACATATTAAGTAGCGTACTCCACGTTGTGTAAACAATACTCAAAATGCCGGACATTTGAGGCATTTAAGAAACTCCGCCCTGACAGCTCCGCACAAGAGGACATGTCCAGTGAAAAGAGGACGTATGGTCAGTCTATCCTAGCCCGTCAGCTGCTAGCACGCTAGCAAAAGAGGACATGTCCGGTGAAAAGAGGACGTATGGTCAGTCTATCGTAGCCCGTTAGCTGCTAGCTTGCTAGCAAAAGAGGACATGTCCGGTGAAAAGAGGACGGATGGTCAGTCTATCGTAGTCCGTTAGCTGCTAGCATGCTAGCAAAAGAGGACATGTCCGGTGAAAAGAGGACGTATGGTCAGTCTATCGTAGCCCGTTAGCTGCTAGCATGCTAGCAAAAGAGGACATGTCCGGTGAAAAGAGGACTATCGTAGTCCGTTAGCTGCTAGCTTGCTAGCAAAAGAGGACATGTCCGGTGAAAAGAGGACGAATGGTCAGTCTATCGTAGTCCGTTAGCTGATAGCATGCTAGCAAAAGAGGACATGTCCGGTGAAAAGAGGACGGATGGTCAGTCTATCGTAGTCTGTTAGCTGCTAGCAAAAGAGGACATGTCAGGTGAAAAGAGGACTATCGTAGTCCGTTAGCTGCTAGCATGCTAGCAAAAGAGGACATGTCCGGTGAAAAGAGGACGGATGGTCAGTCCATCGTAGCCCGTTAGCTGCTAGCATGCTAGCAAAAGAGGACATGTCCGGTGAAAAGAGGACGGATGGTCAGTCTATCCTAGCCCGTCAGCTGCTAGCACGCTAGCAAAAGAGGACATGTCCGGTGAAAAGAGGACGTATGGTCAGTCTATCGTAGCCCGTTAGCTGCTAGCTTGCTAGCAAAAGAGGACATGTCCGGTGAAAAGAGGACGTATGGTCAGTCTATCGTAGCCCGTTAGCTGCTAGCTTGCTAGCAAAAGAGGACATGTCCGGTGAAAAGAGGACGGATGGTCAGTCTATCGTAGTCCGTTAGCTGCTAGCATGCTAGCAAAAGAGGACATGTCCGGTGAAAAGAGGACGTATGGTCAGTCTATCGTAGCCCGTTAGCTGCTAGCATGCTAGCAAAAGAGGACATGTCCGGTGAAAAGAGGACTATCGTAGTCCGTTAGCTGCTAGCTTGCTAGCAAAAGAGGACATGTCCGGTGAAAAGAGGACGAATGGTCAGTCTATCGTAGTCCGTTAGCTGATAGCATGCTAGCAAAAGAGGACATGTCCGGTGAAAAGAGGACGGATGGTCAGTCTATCGTAGTCTGTTAGCTGCTAGCAAAAGAGGACATGTCAGGTGAAAAGAGGACTATCGTAGTCCGTTAGCTGCTAGCATGCTAGCAAAAGAGGACATGTCCGGTGAAAAGAGGACGGATGGTCAGTCCATCGTAGCCCGTTAGCTGCTAGCATGCTAGCAAAAGAGGACATGTCCGGTGAAAAGAGGACGGATGGTCAGTCTATCGTAGCCCGTTAGCTGCTAGCATGCTAGCAAAAGAGGACATGTCCGGTGAAAAGAGGATGGATGGTCAGTCTATCGTAGCCCGTTAGCTGCTAGCATGCTAGCAAAAGAGGACATGTCCGGTGACCGGGCTAGGATAGACTGACCATACGTCCTCTTTTCACCGTACATGTCCTCTTTTGCGGAGCTGTCCGGGCGGTGTTTCTTAAATGCCTCAAATGTCCGGCATTTTGAGTTATGGTTTTTTCAATGTACGTTCAGGGTTAAGAAGGGGTTAAAAACAAAACAAATTGTGCGTGCAGCAGCATTGGTGAGGGAGGGGCAGAGACAGAGAGTTATGATAAACGTGCATGCGTCGCCAGGGTCTGCTTTTTATCCATAGATTTATCACATTTATTTTTTTATTATGTATAGCACGGGTGTCAAAAGTCTGCATTTTTGTAACATTTTCCTTGTTTTATTTGGCAAGTTGAAAGAACATGGCGCTAGTATGCTGTTTTTTTCCAATAAAATACTGGAAAGGATAGAAATGTAGTTTGTCTCTTTTATCCGATTATTAATCGAAGCTATAATCGACAGATTAATCGATGATCACATTAATCGCTAGTTGCAGCCCTACACTGAATATTGACAACATATGAACAACACACCTCCTCTCCATACACATATTTTACAATCAACTAAAATGCAACAAAGTGAAATATGAACGTGAAGGGTAAAAAAACCCCACCTACAATCTGATATATCTGATCACTAAGCTTTAGAACTTTGTTGTAGAAATGTCCTTCCGCGTCTGTCCCTGACACCCACATTTCAGGCTGTGGAAACACACCACACCCACACTGCTTGGTGTGACTTACATTACGTAGTGCATCATTTAAAAGCACAGACATACTTAGTATAGTTCAAGACTTACGGCCATTAGAAAACATCGCTGCACGTCATAATGTGTACACTTTCCGTCTTAAGGATCTAAAAAAATATATTTTGGGAATGTCCGGCGAGCCAGATTGGAAAGCTTAACGGGCCGCATGTGGCCCCGGGCCTTCACTTGACACTCTTTCATGTGACGGCCATGTTTACCTTAGTTGACTTCAGTCAGGAGGACGCGAGTTCGAGTCCCGTCCGGGACCGTGTTGTGTCGTCTTATAACCCGATATATCGGATTATAAGCTATATTTATGTACATAGTTATATATAGTCGCATTTTTTTATCAAATGTAAGCGCATTAAAATGAGAAGTTGTTGCGCTAGCCAAAATATTACATTGGTATGCTCATTGTGTCAAGTTTGTCTAATAGCGGGCGAACTTTTGACGTCAAAACAAACGGCTATTACAGTTTATGCGGGGACATTTTTCCCGACTAAACCACGAATAAAAGTCGCTACTTGAACACAAAATAAACACTTATTTATTTACTCGCCGACCAACACGCCTTTGCCCCGGCATGCCCTGCGGACTATTTGTTGACACCCGTGGAGGCGCTATACATCCGCCATTCTTCCCTAGCAACACCAACAAGCGTTTTACAAAAAATAAAAAATAATAAAACTCACCGCCAGAAAAAGCCTGTTCCGTTGTGATGGGTGGTATTTTAAATTGTTGGCGCGTACTGCTTCCCAGGCCGAGCGAGACGCGGAGTAGTAACTCTAGTCCGTGCGGCGGCTCGCGGATGTATGACGTGTGTGGCGGGAGCTTGTTTTTTTCCTGCTCCCGCCTCGAGACCACGCCCACATGGCGCATACCACGCCCCCATGGGGCGGGCCAGGCAGCGATGTTTTGCAAACACTTCATGATCAGCGCGCTGAAATGTTAGCCTGCGCGGGAAATCAGAAGTGACGTTCTAGAATAAATCTATCAGGGGGTCGCCTTTGACACTAAAATGCAAATTTAAAAAAAAAAAAAAAAAAAAAAAAAAAAAATGGAGTGTAGATCAACACAACGCTGAACAAAAATGCTGTTGACAGTTTGTTTTTAGTTGTATTTATCGATTAAAAGACGCAGGCTGACGTACGCATGGGCAGTTTGGCGGATTTGGTTGTCCTTTGAGGGAAGGTCGGAATAACAACACGGTGCCTGGCCCTTTAAGAGAAGCAGTCCGCAAGCTGGTGACAAGCGCAGAGCCAATCAGGCGGTTTGTTTTGGTCCCGCCCCCTACCGTGGCACGTGGTGGGGTGAAAGAAGCCCTACAACCCCAGAGAAGGCACGTGACTTCCTGCCGAGCTCAGCTGATTGGTCTGCAGAGGCCAGCCAATGGTGATGAGTGGTGTGCTGTCAAAGGCAGGCAGGCAGAGGCCAGCCAATGGTGATGAGTGGTGTGCTGTCAAGGCAACACTTGGATTCAAATAGAATGTGCACGATGCTTTTTTTCTGCATTAACCAGGAGCTGTAACAAAAACACACACGCAAAGGTAAACACGTTGTGTACGCTGCGTCAGATGTTATTTCAAATCATCATACATTTTCAAGCAATTCTCCACGGAAAGGTATGGTGCCGGACGCCCTTAACGGTCACACGGTCATTGATGGCTAACTAGTTGTGTCCATCATTGTTATTGGTACTACTAAATATAGGAACTTGTTGGCTATCTGTGGTTCACGCCTAAAATACAATAGTTAAAAAAAACACCAAGAAAATACACTGAAAATGTGTTTTATTGTTTGTGCTATGGCGCCACCTTTTGGTGGAGTTTGCTCACTGCAGGCGCTGCAGTGTCCTTCCATTCAGTGCTTTCAACCGGAAGTAGAAGTGCTGTTCAGTCCAAGCATCGTTTGTAAGTTTTACAATATAACTAAAACTATTCTTCCTTACTAAAGCGTCCCATGTGTGACGTCTGTAGGAGTGCTTTCATGCATATTTGTTAAGTTAAGTTCAAGTTAAAGTAGCAATGATAGTCACACACAAACTAGGTGTGGTGACATTTGTCCTCTGCATTTGACCCATCCCCTTGTTCACCCCCTGGGAGGTGAGGGGAACAGTGAGCAGCAGCGGTGGCCGCGCCCGGGAATCATTTTTGGAGATTTAACCCCCAATTCCAAGCCTTGATGCTGAGTGCCAAGCAGGGAGGTAATGGCTCCCATTTTTATAGTCTTTGGTATGACTCACAACCTACCCATCTCAGGGCGGACACTCTAACCACTAGGCCACTGAGGAGGTTTGTACGTGCTATCGTAATGTAATCAAGCTAGCGTTGTTAGCATTAGCCAATATGCTAACACATTTACGAGTGTCTGTGTTAGTATTATTAACTGGCATGGACATTCTTTTTGTATTGTTTCAGTTTTACAAATCCCTCAGTAAATTCAGCAAAACGTCAGCGTGGAGTTATGGAGTCTGATTAGCTGATTGGAGAGCTAGCTTCCGCAGATAGTGGGTCCATGACCATGACTTCTGTTTTGTTTGATCAGCCGTTTTACTACCATGTTACTTTTATGTTTGAAAACAGTCAAGGTATGTAAATAAACATTTACAGAATCTTTCTGTGCAAATAATTCATTTTGTGACGCAAATATCTGCAACTTATTTCCCTAAAATTGAGTGGGTGCGGCTAATACATAGTCCAGAAAATATGGTATGTTATCATTATTAAAGCTATGGTAAACTTTTCAGGACTAGGCTGTGGTAACCCTGCATCAATACGACACATTTAGCAAATGTTCATGTCAGTAGCATACCAAAATATTGAGCTGTTTGCCCTCAGGCTGCAGAGTGACATTCATGTTCGCTGACCCTTATGGGAGGACAGAGGAAGAAAGGCAAGAGGTGAGGTTACGGAAGAAAAACAAATACAAATAAATAAATAATAATCAAACAATTCAATAATAACAAGATGATGTGTGAATGCTCCAATGCTGAAGTTGAAGTGAAATGTTGACAGAATGAATGTAAGAATAGTTTGAACGTTGGAATAGTTTGACTGTTGAAGAGTTAGAATTTCCAGGAAAAGCGGAATTTGGTTTGTAAGTTGTGAAAGTGTTAGTTAGAATGTCCAGGATGAGTGGAATGTGTTGATGTTGGAATTCTTTCAATAGCTTGAAAAATGTGGGAATTGTGCAACTTGGAAAAATGTCCCATTCATTTCAAGGGGAGCTTCCTGGAAATTTGGGAATGTTGCGAAAAGTGGGATTATTTGGAAAATAATTAGGAGCATGAATGTCCTGAATGAGCTGAATTGGTTGGTGTTGGAATTGTTTAAATCGGGCAAGAAATGTTGAATTAGTAACAGTTTTTTAATTAAAAAATGGTGTTATGGAATTTCGGGAAAACAGGACATTTTTCAAGTCCCTAAACCAACTTGGTTTTTTTGTCCTGACTAAGAGGAATGTTTGACAGTTGAAATGGGTTGAAAAATGTGAGAGGAGTCATCACACTAAATAAAAGGTTGGAAATAAGGTTAGAAAAAAACAGGAATTCCTGAAAAATTGTTGAACGTGGAAAAATGGTTGTTTCAATTTCCAGGATGTATTGAATGTGTTGAAGGTGGAATTGTTTGAATCGGTTGAAAAATGTGGGGATTGTGGAACTTTGAAAAATGTATAATTCATTTTGAATGGGGAAAATGTCCCTAAAGACTGGGAATTCTAGAAAAATCCAGGAATTTGTTTTTTAAATTGTTGAAACCGAGCACAAAATTCCTGAACAGGCTGAATATTTTTTAAGTTAGAACGGTTTGAATCGCATAAAAAAATGTGGGAGTTGTGGAACTTTGAAAGACTTCCCATTCATTTCAATGGGAATTTCATGGAAATGTGGGAATTTCGGGAAAAGAGGGAATTTTTCGGAAAATGGTCCAAAAAAAAAATTTGAATGTTGTGAACGAGTTGAAATGGTTGGTGTTGGCATTTTTCAAATCAGTCAAGAATTGTTGAGGTAACAACATTTTTAATTGAGAAATGGTAGTACGGAATTCCTGGAATTTCATTAAAACCGGGAATTTTTCCAGTTCAAAAAACAACTTCGTTTTTTTGTATCGATTGAGAGGAATGATTTGTCGGTGGAACGCTTGAAGTGGATTGAAAAATGTGGAAGGAGTAGTCAACAGAAACAAGGGTGAAAAAAGGGTTTGAAAAAACGGGATTTCTGGGAATTTGTGGAATTGTTTTGAACTTGAAAAAATTATAGTTTGAATTTCCAGGATGAATTGAATGTGTGAAGGTGGAATGCTTTGAATTGGTTAAAATTGTGAATGTTGTGAATGAGTTGAATTTGTTGGTGTTGGAATTTTTCAAATTGGTCGAGAAATGTTGAAGTAATAACAATTTTAATTGAGAAATGGTATTAAGGAATTCCTGAATTTCGGGAAAACCGGGAATTTTTCCAGTTAAAAAAAACCCTTTGTTTTTTTGTATCGATTAAGAGGAATGATTTGTCGGTGGAACGCTTGAAGTGGGTTGAAAAATGTGGAAGGAGTAGTCGACAGATACAAGGGTGAAAAAAAGGTTTGAAAAAACAGGAATTCGTGGAATTTTTTGGAACTTGGAAAAAATGATAGTTTGAATGTCCAGAATGAGTGGAATGTGTTGAAGGTGGAATGCTTTGAATAGCTTGAAAAATGTGGAAATGGTGAAAGTTTGAATAATGGCAAATTCATTTTGAATGGGGAACATAGAAAGAAAAAAAGGAATTATGGGAAATCCAGGAATTCTTTTAGAATTGTTGAAGTAGAGCACACAATTCCCCAACAGACTGAATATTTTGAAGTTGGAACAGTTTTAATCAGATGAAAAATGTGGGAATTGTGAAACTTTGAAAAATGTCCCATTGATTTAAATGGGAAATTCCCAAAAATCAGGGAATTTCGGGAAAAGTGGGATTTTTTGGGAAAATGGTAGAGACTTGAATGGTCTGAATGAGTTGAAATGGTTCGTGTTGGAATTTTTCAAATCGGTCGAGAAATGTTGAAGTAGTAACATGTTGAATTGAGAAATGGGGTTATGGAATTCCTGGAATTTCGGGAAAACCGGGAATTTTTCCAGTTTTTTTTTTGTCCTGATTAGTAGGAATGTTTTGACAGTGGAACGGTTGAAGTGGGTTGAAAAATGTGGAAGGAGTAGTCGCCAGAAAAAAAGGGTGGAAATAGGGCTTTGGAAAATCAGGAATTCTGGAAAATCCTGGAAATTTTTGGAACCTAAAAAAAATGATAGTTTGAATTTCCAGAATGGTGGAATGTATTGAAGGTGGAATGTTTTGAACAGGTTGAAAAATGTGGAAATTGTGGACGTTTGAAAAATGGCCAATTCATTTTGAATGGGAAAAATGTCCTGGAAAACCTGGAATTCTGGGAAATCTGGGAATTGGTCAAGGGAAAGCCTGCGATTCCCGAATAGGCTGAACAGTTTGAAGTTGGAACGCTTTGAATCGGGGGGGAAATGTGGAGAAGAAGAAGAAGAAGAAATAGAAGAATGTTGGTGTATAAAAGATGTGTGAATGTTTCTAACATTCACACAATGTTGGTGTATAAAAGATGTGTGAATGTTCGTAAACATTCACACAATAATGTTGGTGTATAAAAGATGTGTGAATGTTTGTAACATTCACACAATAATGTTGTCATGGAAAAGATGTGTGAATGTTCGTAACATTCACACAATAATGTTGGTGTATAAAA